>NW_006405075.1:0-2362 GCF_000299155.1 Elephantulus edwardii
TTTTTTTTTTAATTTCCATTCACTCATTGTTGCACTTGCCATTACTCTCTTAAGTAGAGCACTTTTATGGCATAGACCTCACTTAGTCAAGGGAGTCGGGAGCTCCCCCTACAGGCCATCCAGCCTTATGCAACTGGCTTGAAAAGCCATCTAAATGGATCTTGTTCTGTTGTTTTTGACAGTTAATACTTTTTAAACTTTTTTATTATTATTAATTTTAATGAAAGTTTACAGAGACTGAGGATTTCCATTCATTCATTGTTCACTTTTCTGTTTTTGACAGTTACTATTTTATAATATTTTATTGTATTTTTGATGAAAGTTTACACAGCAGATTAAGTTCCCATTTAACAATTTCTACACATATTGTCCATCAACTTTGGATGCATTCTTCACAGTGTACTAATTTCCTCTTTGCATGTTCTGTGTCCAGTAGTCTGAGTCCCTGTCTCCTTTCCATCTCATCATTATTTTAAAAAGAATGGTTGATCTTTTAGCTTCATATAGATGATTTTTTTTTATATGACTGAGAAAACCAGGTTTTGAAAAGATAAATGCTAATTCAGGAAAGGTGCATTTCCCTTCCTGGTAAACAGGCAGATTAAGATACAATTTACATATTACTTGGAAAAACAGTTTAAAGAGGTAACTGCTAATCTAGGAAAGATTCCTCTCCCAGTAAACAAGACAGTTTAAGGTACTTTCTTTATATGACTAAAGAAAGGAGGGGGAGAATCCTAAGGCAAAGTAACTAGTTTTGCAGGCTGGAGAAGACTGATGTCAGTTTTATAGCTATAGTTCTTAAGTGATACATATTTGGAGAATTCGGAATTTATTACTAAAACCCCATCAGTGCCAGACCTCCCAAGTGGGCAGGGCTGTATGAGGATGGCCCCATCGGGTGTGACTGGAGAGAAGGCTATGCCTCTAGTCCTCAGATCCCCTCAGGTGTGACAGGAGGGAAACCTGGGGCCCTCATTGTGAAGGGTATGCCTCTAGTCCTTAGGCCCCCATCATGTGTGACTGGAGGGAATAGTAGGCACTGGTGGTCTGTGGACTTCAGTACAAGTGACCAGTATAAGGGCAAGTGCTCTGTTTTGTGGACTTCTAGAACCCTTGTCTGTACAGAGCAGTGGGTGTCACTACTACAGGGGCTGCCTGTCCTCACAGCCTGTGCACAAATGCTTTGTGGAAAACGGGGCTCTGCTGGTCTCTGAGTTGTGGGACCCTGGTGTGGGCGGATAGGTGGAGACGTGGGGGAAGCTGTTGAGTTGTGATTTTATGCAGAGGAGGGGATGAATGAGCAGGCTTGGGAAGGTCTAGTGTGTGAGATGTTGTTAGTGCCATTGTTTCTAAACCAACTCATAGCAAACTCTCCAGTGGGTTTTCAGTCACACAGGAGATTGCCCACCCTTCTCCCACAGAGCAGCTGGTAGATTTGAACTGCCTGCATTGGCTTAGCAGTATTAACTCCTTACCCACTAGGCCACCAGAGCACCTAGTGAGATAGTGCACTTCATTTCCACCTCCTCTGGACATGGGTGCAGCTTCATGTCTGCTTGGCTGCACCAGATGGTGGGCTCCTGACTGCTGGGAAGCGCGCTTGCCAAGTCTCAGCACAGCGGTACTGTGCAGGTTCACCTGGCAGGGCCCCTTGTTCTCTGTGTTTGTGGTTTTCATAGTCTTTCACTTGGTACTCGCTCTGATTCACACTTGCCTTTGATGGTCCCAAGATTGTCATGTATTTGTATCTGATTTCACTTCCTTTCTGGAGTGCTTTGACATAAGTCTGGCTGCACCACCATCTTGAACAACCTCCTCACCCATGATGTACTGTGAGCCAGTCTAGAGCAGGGATTAGAAATACGGCTACTTCTAAATGCTCACTGACTGCATATCATCCAGAGGCTCTGATCCCTCCTGGATGCCCTGAACTTTGACTCCAGAAGACAGGGAGTGGATAACCTTGACTTTTCTCTTGAGTACACAGGTCCCCTCCTATGGGAACAAATGAGACTGCAAAGTACAGGGGGCAGGCAGGTACTTCTGGCTGCACCTCTCCATCTGAGACTCCTGTCTGAGCTCCCTGCCAGAGCTTGGGAGTGAAGAGCTCTTTGCCTTTTTGCTTCTTCAGTTCAGGAAGATCAAAGAAGAGATGAAACCACTGCTGTTCTCTCCAAGTCCAGGAGAGGAGACCAAGGAGACTATGAGCTCAAGATATGAGGAGAGAGGTGAGACTTGGTGAGGGGTGTGGGGATACAGTGGGTGAATAAGGAACCTCTTAGGGTGCTGGAGAAACAGCATGTAGAGCTGCACGCTGTCAAGTCCAAGAAGTCAGAAAGGAGACCACCCTTTCTCAGAG
>NW_006405076.1:0-2357 GCF_000299155.1 Elephantulus edwardii
CTCAGGGAGGAGTGATAGGGAATGGCAAAGGACACACTGACAAAGAAGATTAATCAGAACTGGTTTTGACAAGCACTGTGGCATTTGGACAAGATCAAACTGGGAGGAGGGTGGAGGGAATAGTGCAGCAATGAGTGAGTGGAAGCCCAAAATCTCTGTAAATGTTTATGAAAATTAATAAAATATAATCATAGAAAAAAAGCCAAAAAAAAGAAAATTGTGTTGTTCGTTGCCTTCGAGTTGAGCACGACTCTAGTGACCCTATGAACAAAAGACCTGAAGCCCCTCTACAACCATCGATATTTATCAAAGTTCATCCACCAGCTGCTCCTTGAGAGAAAAATGGACAATATCTTCCTGTACCTTTGAAGTCCAATGGAGACTCAGCTGTGAGTCAGTTCCAACTTGGAGACAATAGGAAAATTGGACGTTTTAAAATCTCATGCCATGTCATAGCATGTGTCAGAAATAAGAATTTCAGTTCTCTTTATGGCTAAGTAAGAGTCAATGTTTTAGGATACATTTTGCTTATCCATTCATCTGTTGAATAGTGTGAAACATTCATGTATTTTTTTAAAGGGAAATAGTTTAAATTTATGACTAAAATTTTCATATTATGAAACTAGAAAAATAATTGAGGCATAACACTTAAATTTAGAAGATAAAGAGCAGAAATTAATGTTATAAAACCAGAAATAGAGAAAAATTAATGAAAATGAAGGTTTTTTAAAATAAAACAAAACCTCAAGTCACATGAATCATGAATTAAGAAATGAAAAAAGGCCTACCCGCTCCCGCTCAGTAACGACAGCGGGTTTTGTGCGCGTGCGCGCAAAATAACGGCCACTGGCGGAGGGAGGGGGGTGGTAAAAAAAAAAAGAAATTAAAAAAGGCACAAAGTATCAATATTAAGAATGATGTGATATCAGTATGTAGTTCTTTCAGACACTGAAAATATATTATTACAAAATTGTTTTTGTTGTTGTTATGTGCCGTTGAGACTCCTGTGACTCACAGCAACCCTATGTACAACAGCCCTAAACCCTGCTCTGTCCTGTGCTAATCTCACTGTCCCCAAAACCCTCACCCCAATTACCCCAGTCACTGAATCAATCCTCCTCATTGATGGTCTTCCTCTTTTGTGCTGTCCCTCCACTCTCCCAAGCATGATGAACCTCTCCAAGGACCAGTCCCTCCTTGCAACATGTCCACAGTATGTGTCAGATGAAGCCTCAGAATCCTTGCCTCCAAGGAGCAGCCCAGTTTAACTCTCTCCAGTGTGAATCTGTTTGTTTTCTTAGCAGTCCATGGCACATCCAACACTCTTCTCCAGCACCACAGCTCAAAGGCACCAATTCTCCTTCTATCCTCTTTGGTCATTGTCCAACTCTCTGATGCATAACAAGTGATTGCAAAGACCATGGCCTGTATCAGGCCAACCTTAGTCTCCAGAGTGAAACCATTGCTCTTCAGAACTTTGGCAAGGTGCCTAACAGCAGACTTTCCAGTTGCAATACATGTTTTAATTTCCTGGCTGCTGGTGCCAAGAGTGTTGACTGTGGAGCCAAGCAAACGAAAGCTGTGAACAATCTCAGTCTCTTCACCATCTATCTTGATGCTACCAATTCGTCCTGTGGTGAGAATCTACAAAATTATTTTCAATAATTATCTTTTCAATTAGATGACATTTAAAATCTAGAAAAGGTACAAATTACCAAAGCTTACTCAAGAACAAATATATTCAAAAGTTTTGAGATATATAACTGTCAACCCAATAAACTCTGCTCAGCTCATTACCATCAAGTTGGAGCCAACTCACCATTGACCTTCCTACAGCTTTTCAGAGGCTGTAACTCACACAGAGGAAGATTATCTATATTTCTCCCACAGAACTTCTGGTGGATTTGAACCACCAATTTTGGATTAGCTGTGCAACTCCTTATCATTTAGGTTAAAAGAGCTCTCAAACCCATTAAAAAAATACCTATAAATGTATGTAAACAAGTATAAAATAAAATTTAAAAAAATCCTACAGCTACAAAATGAATCACCATTGATCCATGCCCACCAATACCCTGACTGTTCAGCTCTCCACTGGATCTTTCCTAATTTCTTTACTCCCTCTCTCTGCCCACTAAACTCTGTGACTTCTGCCCCGTTCCACCCAACATGACCCTCTGCCCTACTCCTCCTCCTCTTCCTCCTTTGGACTTTTTTTACACATCTTACTAGCTATCATTCTATTTTAAAAAAATATTATTTTATTAATTTTAATGAACATTTACAGAGATTTTGGATATTCATTCATTCATTGTTACACTTTTTTCTTTACCTCCCTCCCACCGGTTTGCTCCTTT
>NW_006405077.1:0-2353 GCF_000299155.1 Elephantulus edwardii
GCCTTAGGGTTTTAGGAACATGCCTGCAGGGGTAATCGCATTATCTCTTATCTGTCCAGAGATGTTGACTGGTAGATCAAACATTCCCAGATCTTCACACAAAACAAGGACATCTTCCAGACAATATGTTTTGACAAACAAAAAGGTACCACATTCCTAGAATTCTGAGGCCTTTGGTCCCTCCCTATTCATTAGCATACTGCTTCCTGGAGTTGTTTACTGTAGAAAGGATGGTCAAGCCAAGATGAGTGGTCCTGCTGTTTTTACTATGCATCGCTGATCCTGATTTGCAGGTTAGCCAGGCCCTGACCAATGGGAATGATTGTAAGAAATACGTGAATAAAGAATGGTGTGAAACACAATACATATGAACTTTGTAAGCAAACCAATATAAAATAGTTTTTGAAAAAAGATGATTTTGAAATTCAGATTAAGACATAAAGAGAATTTCTGGAGATAAATCTGATTTCCTTAAATAGCTCTTTTTTTTAAACTCTGGCCCTATAGCTTTGAGCTGCCTCAATCATCTGAAATTTCTACTTATCTCTACTCAGGATACTTGCTTTGTTGGGAACCTCTTTTTTTTGCTTGTGTTCTGGAATATGTTTTCAGGCAAAAATTTGTGGTGACTGTAAGGCTCCCCTCATTTGTTTTTCTTCTTCAGGGATCTCAGTTCTGTGATACTTGTTTCTCAGTGTCTGAAGATCATTATGTATCATTTTATCCAGATTCACAGTGGCTTACTGTGAAAATGTAACTCTGGTAACAGTTGCTGCATGATGGCTGGAAGCAGAAGTTGCCACCATCACTTTCCCTCCAAAATACTATAAAGATTTCCTGAATACTATAAAGATTTCCTGACGTCCAACCCTAGCAACTTTTCTATCTTATTCTCCAATACCATCCTCTTTATCCACAAGGCTCCCTCCAGTCCCCTATTTCCTGTTGTTCTTTAAATTCACCGAGCATCTTTCATGTATGTTATTCTTGCACTTGTTCTTATTTCTTCCTGAAATACTCTCCTCCTTGATTTCATCATTCAGTTGTAGCTCAAATAACCTTTCCCTGACCACCACAGTCTACTCTTTAAGGTTATTTCTTCTCTGACTTTAGCACTCTTGGAAATTACCTTCTACATTTGCGTATGTGTTTACTGATTATTATCCCTCACTAAAAAGACAATTAGGCAAGCTTTTTGCCACAGTAAAAGCCTATTTCCCATTTACTTCTAGAGCCTAGATTGGTGTGATACATAATCAGAAATATTGGATGATGGATTAATAAATGTCAGAAGACATAAGAAAAGGAAAACTTTCAAATTTAATGTTGTAATGAGGTTCGATGGGGAATCTACCATAAAGAAAAAGAAAGTTTACTCTGGCAGTAAAATAAATTAACCTTGTGATTTTTTTAATTCTAATAAAATGGTTAAGAGCACACATTTTAAGCTTGAAATATTTTAATTTGGTTTTGATATTAATATTTAGTAACTGGGCGATCTTTAATGGTTTCACCAGTAAAAGTAACCCATTGTTTTGAGACAATGTTTGTAAAACATGATATATAGTACAATGTCTGGTTCATAATTGGAAATTATTGGATAGGTAGAGAACTGTAAACCATTGAATACATTACATGAAAAGTTTAGAACTGAAGAAGTTTAATAATCAAATAGCTTCTTAGTAAAATTGACTATCAGATTAAGAAGAATTCAGTAAACTGGATCATAGGACAGAAGAAAACATACTTCTTGGTATAAAAATATAGTAAATACTCTAACTAAAGAGATTATATATCTCTCATAGATTTTGGAAGCAGGAGTGGCACCCATTTCCTAAACAACATGCCTCTGGAAACCCTATGAACTTTGATAAATGCCCATAGTTGTAGAGTGGCTTCAAGATTTTTATTCACAGAGTCTCTGTGAATCGTGCTCGACTCAAAAGCAATCAGCAACGACAACATAGAAGAGGTTATTAGAGAAATAGAAGAAATTCTAATATGTATATAACTGGAGTCCCAGGAGGAGAGAAAATGCAGAGAACAAGTTAGAATAAGGAAATAGTGCAAAACTTACCAAGTTGATAAATGAAAAAAGATAAGATGCATCCAAGAGCCAAACCAATGAAATAAAGAGAAAGCTATATCCCGACATATAGTAAAATTGCTTAAAACCTAAAATAAAAATACACATGCTATTGGTGGGACAGTGGACAAAATTATTTTTTAAAGAACAAATATTATGTTGACAGATTATATTTGAAATAAAAAAAACACTAACATGATGTTAAGTGCAGAAATAAATGTCAACCTAGAAATTTTTATGTAGCAAAGATCTCTCTCTGTCAAAAAA
>NW_006405078.1:0-1147 GCF_000299155.1 Elephantulus edwardii
TGTTGTCCCTGCCTTTCTCACACGCGTCTTTACCCACTTATTTCCCTGCTCCACCATCCACCATGATACCCATCCACTTCTACCCCCTCCCTTCACATCTATCTAGTTTTGACCAGTCCTCCATCTAGTAATTTATATATGAAGCTTCCATGGCTTCTATGATTCCAAACACATCAGCTGACGGTAGTTCCTTATGTTGGGATCAGTGTCTCTGAAGTTTAGTCGTGATGTTTCCCAAGCAAAGGCGATGCAGCCTGTAGAACTGGTGTGTAGATAGGCTTTTCTGCCCGAGGGCCAGAACGAATGTCTCGCGATTTTTTATACTAAGTGAAGTATTTCAGTCATAGAAGGAAAATACTGCATGGTACCACTGTTGTAAAACAGGACTGATCTCGGGGTTGGGGGCAGACTGAGAAGATAGGTTCAATAATGTATACTGCATTGAAACTGATAAGGGAGAAAACTGTTTAAAAGGGATATGTGGGTATTTTTGTCATGACAGGAGTCCAGAACAAAGGCTGCATAGTGGAGTGGACCTGGGGGAGGGTTTGTAAAACAATGAAAGAAATTTTCTTTTACTTTTCCAACAGGGTAGTGTACTAGGGGGGAGGGTTGGGAGGGGAGAAAAGTATGACAATGAATGAATGGAAACCCAAAGTCTCTGTAAATATTCTTTGAAATTAATAATAAATTAAGAAAAAACCCCCACATTACCTCAAGAAATGAAAAGAGAGCTGGAGAAATGGAAGAATATACCATGTTCAGGATTGTTGCTGTGAGTTGCCTGTGACCCATAATGACCCTATGTACAGCAGCTCTGAACCCTGCCCTGTCTTGAGCCAGTCTCACTAAACCTGACATACCAGCCCCCATTGCCCCAGTCACTGTATCAATCCATCTCATCTGAATGTCCTGTGTTGTCCCTCCACCCTTCTGAGCATGATGTCCTTCTCCAAGGACCAATCTCTCCTGGCCATATGCACAAAGTATGTGAGATGGAGCTTCAAAATCCTGGCCTTCACTACTAGAACCTCTACTCAGAATATTATTGCTTGTTAATTTTTGACTCATGCACTTTTAACTTGTTAGTTAAATTTGTGTCTTCTAGGCTGCAACACTTCCATGATACATCTTCAAGGATATGAAC
>NW_006405078.1:1431-2190 GCF_000299155.1 Elephantulus edwardii
TGGACAATTAAAACAGACATTCGGAGGGCGAGGGAAGAAGAACAAACTGGGGAGGAGCATAGAGAGAATGGTGCAGCAATGAAGGAATGAAAACCCCAAATCCCTGTAAATTTTCATTAAAACTAATAAAATTTAATAATAATAAAAAAAGTTAAACTGTGTATATAGAGAAAAAATCTGCAATAAAGTGTAATAACAGAAAAAAAAACAACAAAAAAAATCTGCAATAAAGTGTAATAACAGAAAAAAAAACAATCCAAAACAACTCAACCAAATAACTCAGTAAGCATTAAAAATGCTGTTATTCTTTGTTAGGCTTATCTTATTTTATTTTTAATAAACTAAGTACATGTCTATAAAAAAATGGTGTTGGCATGATTGGAAAACCATCTGCAGAAAACTTAAGCAAGACTCACACCTCACACCTTATACATAAACCAACTCAAGGTGGATTAGGGACCTAGAAATAAAACCAAAGATTTTAAAATTCATCAGGGAAAAGTGAAGAAGAATTCTAGAAACCCCAATGCACAGCATGAACAATCTTCCAAGCATAATGAAAACCCTACAACCAGGAAAGAATAAAATAGATTAAGGAGACCTTCTTTTTTTTCATTTGATATGCATTTATTTAATATTTACATATACCACTATAATTTCTTTTTTCTCAATTCTATTCCATTGACCTATGTGTCTGTCATTGTACCAGTACCATGCTGTCTTTACCACTACGGCAGTGTAGTAGGATTTGAAATCAGG
>NW_006405079.1:0-1370 GCF_000299155.1 Elephantulus edwardii
TATGGCCCTTATTCTGGACTGTTGTCATGTAAAGAATACCTAAACATATGTTTTATTTTTTTCTAACAATATTTTTTAGAGAGTTCTTTGCCTCGTCTAATTAAATGTAATATTCATTACTTATCCTCTCTTTTCGTAGTTTTCTTCCAACCCCTGTCAGTCCTGTGTTGTAGCCGTGGTTGTTGTTGTTGTTATGTGCTGTTGGGTCACTTATGACTCATAGTGACCCTATGTACAACAGGCCTAAACCCTGCTCTATCCTGTGCCAATTGTACTGCCTCTGACACACCCATCCCGATTACCCCAGTCCCTGAATCAATCCACCTCATAGAGGGCCTTCCCTTCCTGCTCTGTTGCTCCACCCTATCAAGCATGATGTCCCTCTCCAAGGACCGGTCCCTCCTTACAACATGTCCAAAGTATGTCATACGAAGCCCCAGGAACTTTGCCTCCAAGGAGTAGTCTAGTTTAACCCTCTCCAGGATGAATCTGTTTGTTTTCTTGGCAGTCCATGGTACATTCAATACTCTTCTTCAGCACCACAGCTCAAAGGCCTCAATTCTCCTTCTATCCTTCTTAGTCATTGTTAAACTCTCTGATTCACAACAAGTGATTGCAAAGACCATAGCCTGTATCAGACACTATTACTCTTCAGTACCCTGGAGAGGTCCCTAACAGCAGACTTTCCCATCGCAATGTGTTTTTTGATTTCCTGGCCACTGGTACCAAGAGTGTTGTCTGTGGAGCCAAGCTGACTAAAGTTGTTAACAATCTTAATCTCTTCACCATCCATCCTGATGCTGCCATTTGGTCCAGTGGTGAGAATCTTTGTCTTCTTGATATTGAGCCTCAATCCATAGGTAAATGGTAATCTAGGATAGATAAATTTCCTCTGCTGGTAATCAGACCACTTAAGTACTTTAAATTATTTTAAAAAGGGGGAAAAAGTATTCTAAGGCAAAGTAACTATGTTTGCAGGCTGGAGAAAAGTGATGTCAGTTTTTGTTCTTTATTTTTTTCTTTTTTTTCATATATCTATAGACCTCCTCCAGATAACTGGAGTGGTTTCTTTTGTTGTGTTGTTTTAGTTTTCTTGATTAATTTTAATGAAAGATTACAGAGACTTAGGATTTCCATTCATTCATTGTTGCACTTTTCTCCGTGCCCATCATGTGAGTTTTATGTTTCCGTAATTCTGAATTAATTAATTATCGTCCCATCAAGTAAAGTGAATTTTAAAACCCTAACACAGCTGGATAGGCTCTGTAAAAACCCAATTTTACTTAATCCTCACTATAGGTTCACAGAGGCCTGAGGTCCAGAGAAATTACATAATTTGTTCTATTGGAGAAGTGACATAAGTCAGTCAC
>NW_006405080.1:0-2285 GCF_000299155.1 Elephantulus edwardii
TCATTTCAAAAACAATTAAACCACAGGCCCGAGGGCCCAAATGAATTTTAAAAGGCTGTAGGCTCATGCATCAGGCTCTCATTGATTCCCAACCAGAGGCTTCTGGCCAGCCAAAAAAACCCCCCCAAAATAGCAAAAAAACCTGATCCACAGCCTGGCCCCATTCAACACTGAAAGAAATTCAAATGTAGAGGTGAAATATTGAGAGACGCTATGGGCAAAATGTGGAGGATCCAAGAAGCATCAAAAGATGGAGGGAATACACAGTCACTGCACCGAAAAGAGCTGACTGACATTGAAAAATTTCAGGACGTATCATATGAGCAGGAGCCAATGGTAGTGAAGGAGGAAGTTGAAGCTGCACTGAAGGCATTTAATATCAAGAAAACAAAAATTTTTAACACTGGACCAATAGGCAACATCATGATATTTGGAGAAAAGATTGAAACTGTCAACAACTTCATCTTATTTGGATCCATAATCAATACCATTGGTACCAGCAGTCAGGAAATCAGGAGATATACTGCACTGAGAAAGTCTACAGTCAGGGACTTCTTCAAATTATTGAGCATTGTTATCAGTTTGAGCACTAAGGTGCATCTGATTCAAGCCATGGTCTTTCTGATCACTTGCTATGCATCTGAGAGCTAGACAATGAGTAAGGATGATAGAAGGAGAATTGATGTCATGGACTGCCAAAAGAACAAACAAATGGAGAAAGTGCAACCAGAGTGCTGCTTGCCTTACATACTTTAGGCATGTTATTAGGAGAAGTTATTTGTTAGAGAGAGACATGATGCTTGGAAAGGTAGGCAGTTGGGGAAGGAGAGAAGACCCTCAACCAGGAGGATTGACAAAGTCTACAACGGGGTCTAGTGTGTCAGAAAGATGGCACTGGATAGGACAAGGTTCAGATTTGTTGTTCATAATGTCACTATGGGTCATACTCGACTTGACGGCACTTAACAACAATAACTGTACCAAAAAGAATTAGTTTACACAGAAAATTTCAAAATTATTCATGTGATACTTTCTGAAAATTTTCTCTGTCAATGATGGCACAGTGTTTATGTGTATTTCTTTCTTCTTCTTTTGATGCTTCCTGGGCTAGTCAAGATTTTACTCATAGCATTTCTCAGTATTGCAACTCAATAATTTGTTTTTCAGCCTTACAGCTTGAGAAATATTGAGCAAGTGCTTTTGATTTCTTGATTTCTAGTACTAAGGGTGTTGATTGTCAATCCAAGCAAGATGAAATAGTGTTTACAATTTCAATCTTTATTTATCATGGTTTTGCCTATTGGCCCAGTTGTGAGGATCTTTATTTTCTTGTGTTGGGATGGAATCCATATAAAACTCTTTCATATTCTGCAGCTAGTGTTTCAAGTCTTCCTCATTTTCAGCAAACAAGATTGTGTCATCTGTATAATGCAGGTTGTTGCTGAGTCTTCCTCCAAACTTGATGACACGTTTTTCACCATAAAGTCCAGTTTCTCAAAGATTTGCTCAGCATACATATTTCATAGGTATGGAGAAAAGAAACAGCCCTGAAACCCACCTTTTTTGATTTTAAACCATGCTGTGTTCTCTGGCTCTGTTTGGATGATAACTTCTTGGTCTAGTTATAGGTTTCTCAGGATCACAATTAAGTGTTTTTGGATTCCCATTCTTCTCAATATTAGTCACAATTTGTTACGATCCAAACAGTCAAATGCCTTTTCATAGTCAATAAAACAAGTAGCCACCCAGGGGAGCTCTGGTGGCCTAGTGGCAAGGAGCTGCAACTACAATCCCGGAGGCGAACGGTTTGAATCCACCAGATGCTCTGCCGGGGAAGGAGGGACAATCTCCTCCTGTACCAGTCAGATCTGATTTGACAGTACACGCACACAAAGATAATAAAATAAAATAAAATAAATTAAAAAAAAAACAAGTAGACATCCTTTTGGTATTCCATGCTTACAGCCAAAATCCATCTGATATAACCAATGATATTCCTCTTGCCATGGCCTCTTATAATCAAGTTTGAATTTCCAAAGTGCTGTGATGTATTGTTCTAGCTGTTTTTGATAATCTGTTAAGATTTTACTTGCTTGTGAAATTAGTGATACTGTTCAATAATTTCCACATTCTATTTGACTACCTTTTCTTTGAAAATTGCAACAAATATGAATCTATTCTAGTGATTTGGCCTTGTAGCTGTCTTCCAAATTTCTTAGCACAGACTGGTGAGCCTGTCCAGAGCTGCATATGTTTGCTGAAACATGATAATTGGTATTCAGTTA
>NW_006405081.1:0-2350 GCF_000299155.1 Elephantulus edwardii
TACAAAGATCTTAGGTGCCATGGAGACAGATATCATGAACAATGAATTGGAACCAGGCCCTTATCCTGCTCCATCCTCACAAACTCTGTCATAGTTGAGCCATTGCTTGCTATAATATCTGTTCTATTATGAAGTTATATATAGTTCCTAGCTTTAATTAACATTATCAGTTCTATTTCATAATCTTTTAATAGCTAAAGGTTCTTTTTAAAAGTCAGTTGCATAAACATTCTTAATAAGCACTGTTGTTGTTATGAGATGTCGAGTCACTTGCGACTCATAGTGACCCTATATGTACAAGAGCCCTAAACCCTGCTCTATCCTGTGCCAACTCACTGTCTCTGACACACCTACTCCCATTACCCCAATCACTAAATTGACCCATCTCCTCAAGGGTCTTCCTCTCTTGTCGGTCCTTCTACCCTCCTAAACATGATGTCCCTCTCCAAGGACTGATCCCTCCTTGCAACATGCCCAAAGTATGTCAGATGAAGCTTCAGAATCCTTGCCTCCAAGGAGCAATCTGGTTTCACCCTCTCCATGATGAACCTGTTTGTTCTCCTAGCAGTCTGAGGCATATTTAACATTTTTCTCCAGCACCATAGCTGAAAGGCATCGATTCTCTTTCTTTCGTCCCTAGTCACTGTCCAGCTCTCTGAAACATAACACACTATTGTGAAGACTATGGCCTGGATCAGGCACACCTTAGTCTCCAGCCTGATGTTGTTGCTCTTCAGGACTCTGGATAGGTCCCTGACAGTTGACTTTCCCAATACAATTTGTCTTTCGATTTTTTGGCTGCTTGTACCAGAGTGTTGGTTGCGGAACAAGTAAACTAAAACTGTTAACAATCTCAATCTCTTCACCATCCATAATGATGCTCCCAATTGGCCCAGTGATGAGAATCTTCGTTTTCTTGATGTTGAGCTTCATTCAATCCATATTGAAAGCTGCAGTTCTTGACCTTCTGCAGCAAGGTCTTCAGGTAAAAAAAAATCCAATTTTTGTCTTCTTTGTTATTTGAATAGCTAAACCTTGATAAGAAACTAAAATACTAAGTGACTTTTTTGTTGTTGTTGTTGTTAAGTGCTGTTGAGTCACCTGCAACTCATAGTGACCCTATGCAAAATAGCTCTGAACCCTGCCCTATCCTGAGCCAATCTCATTGTCTCTGACACACCTTCCCCTATTTCCACAATCACTGTGTCAATCCATCTCATTCAGGGTCTTTGTCTCTTGAGCTGTTCCTCCAGTCTTCCAAACATGATGTCCTTCTACAAAGACTAGTCCCTCAGGGCAACATTTCCAAAGTTTGTTAGATGGAGCCTCAAAAGCTTTGCCTCTAAAGAGCAACTTGGTTTCACTCTCTCCAGGATAAACCTTTCTCACCCTCTCCAAGATAAATATTTTTTTTCTTGGTGGTCCACGGTATGTTCAAGACTCTTCTCTAGCACCACAACTCAAAGGCATCAATTCCCCTTCTGTCATCCTTAGTCATTGTCCAGCTATCTGATGCATAGAAAGCAAATTGCTAAGACCCTGGCCTGGATCATGTGCACCTTAGTCATCAGACTGAGTCCTTGCTCTTCAGTACTCTGCGGAGGTCCCTGACAGCAGATTGGATCAAGGACTGAAACTTTGAAGATCATCAAGAAAAAACTGGGTAAATTTAAGAATACTAAAAGGAGTTCTGGTGGCCTAGTGGCAAGAAATTATGCTTCAATCCCAAAGGCACGTGGTTCAAAACTATCAGCTTCTCCACGGGAGAAGAATGGGTAACTTCTGAGGGGACAGCATAAACCCCATTTTTTATATAAACCCCCATTAATACCAGAAGCAGAAGTGGGCCATAAAAATTCTTAGCTTAAGGCAAACACAAATGCCCCAGATAGAATCTTATCTGTCCTTGCAAAGTAAAGATTTAATTAGTATCTATGTGACACAAAAAGAGTAAGTCAATCATGGATCAGGTAATGCAGTTTGTTGAACCAAGTCGGCAGTTTGTGAAGGATTCAATTCGACTAGTTAAAAGATGCACCAAACCTGATAGAAAAGAATTTCAGAAGATTGCCATGGCAACAGCAATAGGATTCGCTATAATGGGTTTCATTGGCTTCTTTGTGAAATTGATCCATATCCCTATTAATAACATCATTGTTGGCGGCTGAATTCCTTTCTTTTGGAAGAGTGGTGTTTGTCTTCTTTTTGTTTTTTTCCCCATCGTGAGAATTGATGAATAATGAAACTCATGGAGTAAAAATTTACCACATTTTTTGGTTTTTTCCCAGATTTTTTTTCTATTTCTAAATTAAAATACTTTAACAGTAAATTTATTTCTATCACATATTTA
>NW_006405082.1:0-884 GCF_000299155.1 Elephantulus edwardii
TAATTTTTTGAGACTTGCTTTGTGTTCTAATACATTCTAGTGCATTCTAGAAAATGTACAATGTGCACTTGAGAAGAAAGTGAATTGAGTTTGGGCACAGCATCCTGAATACATCCATAAGGTCAAGTCAATTGATTGTATAGTTTAGAGGTTCTGTATCTTTGTTAAGTTTTGGTTTTTTGTTTTTTTTTTTGGTTGACCTATCATTTGGTGATAGTGGTGTAATGAAGTCTCCTACCACTATTATGTTGCTGTAGGTTTCTTTCTTCAGTTCTGTCAACCATTGTTTTATGTATTTTGCAAGTCTATCATTTGATGCATAGATGTTGATCAAGGTTATGTCCTCTTGATCTATTGTGACTTTAATAAGCATATAATGCCTTTCCTTATATATTGTAGCAGTTTTGATTCTGAAGTCTATTTTGTTAGAGTTTAGTAGTCCCATTCCTGGGGTGTGTGTGTGTGTGTGTGTGTGTGTTGCCATTTGCTTGGTATATTTTTTCCAGCCTTTGATTTTGAGTTTGCCTTGTCCATACTTTAGTTGTTTCTCTTGTAGATAATACATAAATAAAGTTTGCTATTTTATCCATTCTTCTACTCTTTTTCTCTTATCTTAATCAGTATGTTTAGTCCATTCACATTTAATGTTATTCTTGTCATGTCAGGTTTTATTGTTGCCATTTTGCTGTATTTCTTTTTTCTGTTGTTTCTGGTACTATGGTCCATCCACTTTCCTTAGGTGTCTCATTGTGAAGGACTTCACTGAAAATGTCTTGTGTTAACAATCTCCGTTATGCAGATGACACAACCTTGCTTGCTGAAACTGAGGAGAACCTCATGCACTTGCTTGGAAGGGTCAAGGACTGCAGCCTTCAGTATGGACT
>NW_006405082.1:1974-2739 GCF_000299155.1 Elephantulus edwardii
AAACGACTCGATGGCACATAACAACAACAACAACAACAACAGTTTTGGTCTTATTCTCATAAATTCCTTAATTTCCTTTTTTCCTGCAAAAGATCTTATTTTTCCTTCAAATCTGATGGAGAGCTTTATTGGGTATAGGATTCTTGGCTGCAATTATTTTTTTTTTGGTATGTGTTTTTTTTTCAACTCTCTGTATATTCCATCCCATTGTCTTCTAGCTCACATAGTTTCTACTAAGAAATTTGAACTTAATCTAATTATTTCTCCTTTGTAGGTGACGTTTTTTCTTGTGCTGCTTTTAGTATTCTATCTTTACTTTTATTTTGGAGAATTTTACTATGATATGTCTTGCCAAATTCCTATTTATTTCTAGTCACTTTGGTGTTTGCTGTACTTCTTGAATGTGAATTTCCCGTTCTTCAAAATACCTAGGAAATTTTCTTTTAGTACTTCTTCCACAGTACTCTCAGTGACTTCCTTCCCTGTCACCCTCATGTTCTGGAATTCCAATCATATATATGGTGCTCCTTTTGATGTCATCACACATCATTCTAAAGTTTTCTTCATTTTCTTTACATCTTATTTCTTATTTTTCTCCTACTGTGTTTCTAGTGAGGTGCTTGTCTTCCAGTTCATTGACCCTCTGTTCCATCTCTTTAGTTCGACTTCATTGTCCCACCAGCATGTTGGACACTTCCATCATTTCTGTCTTATAATTCTGAATTGCAGTGTGGGAGCAAGTTTAGTGCTTTTCAAAAAAACGGA
>NW_006405083.1:0-2345 GCF_000299155.1 Elephantulus edwardii
AGACAAAACTTTATCATCTTTGCCTTTAAGGAGCACACTGACTGCACCTTCTCCAAGACATATCTGAATATGATACTAATTAGGTGCATAAATAATACATTAAATTAATTAAAGGGATGACAATAAAAGGATGAGGAGAAAGAAAGTTTGTTTTAAATATGACACCCTACTCTCTAAAGTATTGGGAGATTTAGAAATATACTTGATGACACTTAACAACAACAACAACATAGAGAGAAGTCTTTTGACCTAGTGGATAGAAAGTAATGCTACCAAACAAATGGTAGGTGAATTTAATCTGTGACCCTCAGGCCTGGTTTTAATTGGTTTTGATCAAACATTCTTCTAAGTCTTATAGCACTGGTCTGTCCTTTTGCTGTAAGGAGGTAACTGGTGGTTGTGATGCTGAACACTGTGACACTGATGTGTCAAATGTGATAATGGTTACCCATGGTAGACAGTGTATGGTGGTTAAAACGTTTGGAAGCAGTAGTGGCATCCACTTTGAAATAGCTTGCCTTCAGAAACCCTAGGAACCTGGAGAAATAATGAAAGTTATACAAGTGTTCAGGTCTTTCATTCAAAGGGTCAATATGAGTTGCCTACAACTTGACGACACTTAACAACAAGAAATTTAGCAGTGTTTCTTCAAAGAACTTTGTAAACTTTATATTTCCAATTCAATATATGAAAGAGACAAGATACCTTTATCTCATAGACAGAACATCAGTTGTTATGCATTTAACTAATTGTGGGTGTTTATTTGCTTTATACAGGCACAGTGACAAGCATTATAAAGATATGTACATTAAAGTTGTGATCCCCTTCAGGATGCATTGTGATATATAATGTGATAGAGTTAAAAATAATTCTTTTATTTCCTTAGGTCACCAAGTACATTGAATTTCAGAACTGCAGAACCTTGAATTGCTGTTTAATAGTGTTGTCCTAAAAATTTGCTGCACAATAGAACTTTCTGTGATGTTGGAAATAGTCTATATCTACATTGTCCATTGTGGTAGTTATGAATCTTTTGAGTCTTTTGAGTATGTGAAACATGGCTAATGTATTGGTGGAACTGAAATTTTAAAGTTAATTTTATTTTACTTAATTTAAATTAGAATTAAAATTTAAATAGCAACACCTAGCTATTGGCTACAGCATAGGACAACATAGTTCTAAGGAATGGTAGAGTAGGCCCAGAGTCCTGCTTCAAGGAAATTCTAAAATGAAATTTCTATAGTTGCTTTAAGGAGCCCTGATGGCATGGTCCACTATGTGTTGCATTGCTAGCTGAAAGGCTTGTAGTTTGAATCTGCCAAGTGCTCTGAGTGGAGAAATATGGGCAGTCTTTCCACATTAGATTTACACCTTTGGAAATCAGATGGAGGATCTCTATGAGTCAGAATTAACTCAGCGGCAACGTGTAGTGGGTATAGTTGACTGTTCATTAATTTTTCTGAAAGAACATATAGGCAGAGAATTGAATAAAATATTCTAGTAGGGAACTCCTGGAGAGAGAGAGAGAGAGAGAGAGAGAGAGAACGCCTTCCAACTATTCACAATGTTCAACAGTTTTATTGGAAATAAAAGTAAAATTTCAAGGAAATACAATCTACCATCTGGTAATTCATTGATTTTGAAAATACTTGCATGCACATTGTTGTGTTTAATCGTATTAACAGTCCTGAAACACTGTTGAGACAGATATTATCTCCATTTTATTGATTACGAAACAGAGAGCATCACTGATTTCTGCAAGGTCATACAACTGGTAACATTTTTTTTTTCTCTGGAAGACTCTGTATTTGGAGAGCATTTATGAATTTTAACACTCCATGATCATTTTCTAAGGCTGTGTTTTTAGTTGCAGTCAAGTCAGTTCTGACACATGGTAACCCCAATGTGTGTCACAGTAGAGCTGAGCTCTATAGGATTTTCAGACCCTGTCTTTTAATGTTCCTCAAGGTGCACTCAAACCACCAGCCTTTCAGCTGGTAGTTAAGGTAATTCAGCATTTAACATTTATAGCCCCCAGGGATTTCTCTAAGTTTGTAGTAATATGCAAAAGTAATAGCCAGGGTGACTTTACACTCTAACTGAAACTGTGTTTACCAGAAATATGCACATAAAAATATTTATACACAAAGATATGTCAATTTTTCTCTCACAAAATATAATGTGTGTACTATCAGCTGTGAAAACTAGGTCGGGGGCTGATTGTGGAACAGACCACCAATTACTCATATGCAAGTTCAAGCTAAAGCTGAGGAAAATTAAACCAAATCCACAGGAGCAAAAATATGACTTTGATTTCATACCACCTGAATTTCAGAATCATCTCA
>NW_006405084.1:0-793 GCF_000299155.1 Elephantulus edwardii
TCTGATGCATAACAAGTGATTGCAAAGACCATGGCCTGTATCAGGTGCACATTAGTCTCCAGAGAGACACCATTGCTCTTGAGAAGATACTTTGTATTATTTCAATGCTTTTGAATCTGTTGAGGCTTGCTTTGTGTCCTAACATGTGATCAATTCTAGAGAATGTCACATGTGCATTGGAGAAGAAACTGAATTGAATTTTAGTTGGATGCAGTACATTGAATACATTCACAAGGATGATTTTGTTGGCTGTATAGTTAGATTTTCTGCATTTTTTTGAGTTTCTTTTAAGTTGACCTACTTTTTGGTAATAGTTGTGCAAATGACACAACCCTGCTTTCTGAAACTGAGGGATACCTGAAGCACTTGCTGCAGAAGGTCAAGGACTGCAGCCTCCTATATGGATTGAACTCGGCATCAAGAAAACAAAGATTCTCACCACTGGGCCAATTGGCAGCATCATTACAGATGGTGAAGAGATTGAGATAGTTAATAATTTTAGTTTACTTGGCTCCACAGTCAACACTCTTGGTAATAGCAGCCAGGAAATCAAGAGATGAATTGCATTGGTAAAGTCAGCTGTGAGGGACCTCTCAAGAATTCTAAAGAGCAATGACATCAGGCTGGAGACTAAGGTGCGCCTGATCCGGGCTATAGTCTTTGCAATTATGTACTATGAATCGGAGAGTTGGGCAGTGAATAGCGATGACAGAAAGAGAATTGATGTCTTTGAGCTGTGGTGCTGGAGACGAGTGTGGAATAAACTATGGACTGCTAGGAGAACAAACAGGTT
>NW_006405084.1:1007-2151 GCF_000299155.1 Elephantulus edwardii
GGTGTATTGAAGTTTCCTACCACTATTGTGGTGTTGTTTTCTTTCCTAAATTATGGTAAGTATTGTTTTATGTATTTTGCAGGTTCATCATTTAATGTCTAAATGTTGACCAAGGTTTTATCTTCTTGATATTTTGTTATTGTTGATTGCCTTCAAGTCGACCATGACTCATAGCAGATCCTATGAACAACAGGCTTAAAAACCTTCTACAACTATCAACATTTGTCAAAGTTCGTAGGATTTCCAGAGGCACATTATTTAGGAAGTGGATGTCACTCTTTAATATGTATATAATGCCTTTCCTTATCTCTGAAGGTGGTTTTCATTCTGAAGTCTATTTTATCAGATATTAGTATTGCCAGATCTGCTTTTTTTATGATTGCAAATTACTTGATATGTTTTCCCCCCAGCCTTTGATTTTGAATCTGTCTTTTATTTTTTGAGATGTGTCCTTATAGGCAATATATTGGTGGGCTTTGTTTTTTTGGTGTTGGTTTTTTGTTTGTTTTTTAATCCATTCTGCCACACTTTTTCTATTGATTGGTGCATTTCATTCATTCACTCTAACTGTGATTATTGTCAGGCCAGATTTTACTGTTACAATTTTTCCATGTTTCTTTTTCTGATGTTTCTGGTTACTATGATCCATTGACTTTCCTTTGGAATCTACATGTGAAGGACTTCACTTAAAATTTCTTGCAGTTTTGATCTTGTTTTCACAAATTCCTCAATTTCCTTCTTTTCAGCAAGGGATCTAATTTGTCCTTCATATTTGATGCATAACTTTGCTGGGTATATGATCTTTGGCTAATGATTGTTTCCTTTCAACTCTCTGACTCCCATTGACTTCTAGCTTGCCTGTTTCACCTTTGCAGGTGACTATTTTCTTTTCTTGAGCTGCAACCTAGGTAGAACTTTCAAGTATGGAAATACAAAGGAAGAGGAATAGTTGAAAGCAGACCATAGTGATTGGAACATGGAATGTGAGAACCATGAATGTAGGAAAATTATAAATTTTTAAGAAAGAAATGGACATATTAGGCATTGGAGAGATGAGATGGACTGGCATGGGGCATTTTGAGTCAGATGAACATATGATATATTACTCTGGAGATGAAAAGACAAGGAAAAATGGGGTTAACTT
>NW_006405085.1:0-1532 GCF_000299155.1 Elephantulus edwardii
TCCTCCCCTCCTTTGTACCAGAGAAGATGTTGAAGTGGCAGGGTCTCCCCTTCGCATTCTGGCTGAAACCCCGGATTCATTTGAGAAGCACATTAGAAGCATTTTACAGCGGAGTGTTGCTAACCCAGCATTTTTGAAGTATGAATTCTTAAGTATATAGGTTTTAAGAATGGTTTCTTTTTGTTACCATAATTCCATTTCATCCTTTCTGCTGTCAGCTTTTTAATTTCATATGCTGTTTACCATGAGAACTTGAATTGTTAGCTGCCCTGGAATCTGCCCATTCGTGACTTTAAAATCAGTGTGTTTGTGTAGTGGGATCATCTGTGATTAACAGGAGATGTTAAAAAGGAAATAAAAGGGGGGGAGCCATGATTTTTTTTGGGGGGGGGTCTGTTTTCAGTTGTTTATTGTGCTAAGGAAAGTCATAGAAGAAACCTTTTTTTTAAAGGTCTTCTGAAAAGGACACAGCCCCTCCTCCAGAGGAGTGTCTTCAGCTCCTTAGCAGAGCCACACAGGTGTTCCGAGAGCAGTACATCCTTAAACAGGACCTGGCAATGGAAGAGATCCAGCGCAGGGTCAAATTACTGTGTGACCAGAAAAATAAACAACTAGAAGATCTTAGTTATTGTCGAGAGGAAAGTAAAAGTCTACGGGAAACGGCTGAGCGCTTAGCTGACAAGTATGAAGAAGCTAAGGAGAAACAGGAAGACATCATGAATAGGATGAAAAAAGTGCTGCACAGTTTTCACTCTCAACTCCCAGTTCTCTCCGATAGTGAAAGGGACATGAAAAAAGAATTACAGTTGATACCTGATCAACTGAGACATCTGGGCAATGCCATTAAACAGGTTACTATGAAAAAGGACTATCAACAGCAGAAGATGGAAAAGGTATTGAGTCCTCAAAAGCCCACCATTACTCTCAGTGCCTACCAGCGAAAGTGCATTCAGTCCATCCTGAAGGAAGAGTAAGTCCATACAACCAAACTCATCGTCACCTGAATGATGATAGCTTCTGCTTTTGTAGTATGCCAGAGCTAATAACCTCATTTCTCCCCAAAGAAACCCAAGTCTTGGCATTTACTTGGCAAGTAATTCTGGGATAAGAGCCCTAAGATAGAATTTAAGACATGAGCTGTGTTAGAAGAAATCAAATAATGTCTTTCCTGGAATAGGATTTTGTTGTGTGGTCTTAACATTATTATTCCTTAGTAAAAATGTCCATAGATAATTCTAACAGTTGCAGAACTACTGCTGTTATTAGCCCTAATTAAATGATTAAGCAAAACACTTTTAAGATCTGAGCAATACTGTTTTAAATTTTAAAGAGAGTCCATTTGAATATAGCTTATTCACGAATTGCATTCCCCAAAGTAAATGACTTTATGATTTTACAGGGGTGAACATATAAGGGAAATGGTGAAGCAGATCAACGATATCCGAAATCATGTAAACTTCTGACACCACCAGGATTCGATCCACAGCTAACATCAAAGCCAAAGGTGTGAACTCACGTTGTAAACAAGTATT
>NW_006405086.1:0-618 GCF_000299155.1 Elephantulus edwardii
TTAATCCTCTCCAGGATGAATCTGTTTGTTTTCTTGGCAGTCCATGGTACATTCAATACTCTTCTCCAGCACCACAGCTAAAAGGAGAATTAATGCCTTCGAGCTGCGGTGCTGGAGAAGAGTATTGAATATAACATGAACTGCTAGGGGAACAAATAGGTTCATCCGAGAGAGGGTGAGACAGGCTGCTCCTTGGAGGCAAGGATTCTGAAGCTTCGTTTGAGATACTTTGATACTTTGGACATGTTGCAAGGAGGGACCAGTCCTTGAAGAGGGACCTCATGCTTGGGAGGTACAGCGCATGAGAGGAAGACTCTCGATGAGATAGATTTATTCAGTGACTGGGTAATGAGGTAGGTGTTTCAAAGACAGTAAGACTGACACAGGACATGATAGAGCAGAGTTTAGGGCTGTTGTCCATAGGGCCACTATGAGTTGTAGGCAATTCGATGGCACATTTCTTCAAATATAATTAATTTAGTTGAAAAGGTACTCAGACCCTTTAAGAAAATGAAAACGAAATCCACAGAGTGGGGCTTATATATAATTCTTTATCTGGTAAGTGTCTAATTTCCAGAATGCATAAACAACTCATAATATTCAACAATGTAAAGCAGT
>NW_006405086.1:1553-2133 GCF_000299155.1 Elephantulus edwardii
TACCTCACCAATAGCAACAGCCAAAAGATCACCAGGAGGAAATACCCTCCTCCCACGCAATCTGCATCTGAAAACTCACTAGAGGGTCAGCTGTTCATTGGTTGGAACTTGACAGCACACAACAACAATAACAACAACGTTCATTAGTAGTAAAAATAGAAACAATCTAAATATTCATTAACTGGTTGTTGTTAGGTGCAATCAAGTTGAATATGACTCCTAAGGACCCTATGAAGCAAAGATATGGACCTTGTTCTTTTCTGGGCCATCTTCACACTTCCTGACACACTGCAGCAGTCACTGTGCCAATCCATCTGGATGAGGGTCTCCTGTTCCTTTGCTGACCCTCTACTCTTCCCAGCATCATGTCCTTCTCCAAGGAAAAGCCCCTTTTAGCAACACATCCAAGGTATGTGACGCAAAGCTTCATCATTTTTGCCTCCAAAGAGCACTCTGGTTGCACACTTTCCAAGACATTTCTGTTCATTCTCTCGGCCTTTTATGGGATTTTCTGTGCTCTTCTCCCACACCACAGCTCCAAGGGATCAATTCTTCTTCCAGCATCCTTATTCATTATGCA
>NW_006405087.1:0-2113 GCF_000299155.1 Elephantulus edwardii
GATGGACCTAGAAATTTCTTTTTTGACTATGAAAGCAACTCCATTTTCCCTCACCTTTTCATCTCCAGAATAATATATCATATGATCATCTGACTCACTTTAGTCTCTGGCACACTTTTGTCTCTAGACTGACATTGTTTCTCTTTAGCACTCTGGAGAGGTCTGTGACAGCAGGTTTTCCCAACACAATTGGTTTTTTGATTTCCTGACTCGTGGTGTCAAGATTTTTTATTGTGGAACTGAGTAAGCTGAAATTGTTAACAATTTCAGTCTCTTCTCCATATAGCAGGATGCTACCAATTAGCCAAGGTTGAGAGTCTTTGTCTTTTTTTTTTTAATAAAATGTTTTTATTTTGATAGTGATTTCAACAAAAATTTACAGAAAAGCTAAATTTTTATTCATTCATTGCTGCACATTTTACTCCCTCTGCCTCCCTTCCCTTTCCCAAGCTGACTTTTTAATACTAGTTTATTTACAAAATAAACAAAACTTACAAAATTCTAATACATTGTTTTCAAGAATAGATTCTTCCAATTTCCATCAAATTGCACAACTCCATGATTAACCCTCCCCTCCCCCTACAAATCCTTGTCCTTCTGCTTCAATCCATATTTAGGACAGCAGTCCTTGACCTTTTGCAGCAAATGCTTCAAGACCTCCTCAGTTTCAGCAAGCATAGCACAGGTTGTTGATGAGTCTTCCTCCAATCCTGATGCCACATTCCTCCAGTCTCCCAAATGATCTGTTCCACATATAGCAATTTCCCTGGGCACTCTTAGTTTTCGTCCTATTTTCTTTGATTTATCACATGTCTAAAACTTATTTATTGTCTTTTTCTTTTTCTTTAGTAATGGAAGCTCTTTTCCAGGAAGAATCTATTTTCCTCACAAATATACTTTCAAAGCAGGGAATTTATTTTAGGAGCCATCAATTTGACCATAGCTCATAGCAATCCTGTGAACAACAGACACAGAATAGATGCTCAATAATTAGGCCTTAGCTGGGAAAAATTAAAAACTTTAAGTATTTTATAATTAAATGAGAAAACTTTGGAAACAAAGTACTTGGAGCAAGCTTACAAACAACAAAATAATCTCCTCAATGAAAGAAAAACTGCAAGAGAAATTCAAAGATGGATTGTAAACTAATACACAGGTGGTAACTTCATTACATTTGTGATCTTAAATAGAGGCTGAGCTCAAAAAAATAGGTCTATTTTTGACTTGGGGAAATCTGTAGATGAATTCTAACTTGTGTTAGGATTCAAGAGTTGTTGTACTGGGTGTTCAGAAGTACAGATATTTCTACAGTCTTCCCATAGATGCCCCACCAGAAGTAAAGCTCTGGATATAGAAAACTATGGTTGTCATTTGCGTGTCATGTTTACATTCCTTTAACCCTTTGCACCCTGGGCCATCTAGGAAGTGCAAAGTTTACGTTATATACACGAGTCTGCTGATTCTTTAAAGACATAAATGAGCATCCATGAGTGATGGTATGGGGAGATACAGGATAACACATTTGAACTCTATGCAGCCTGAGCACCTTTCAGTATTTTTGTTGTTCATTAGTCATCTGATCATGTTTTCAGGGAAAAAAAGTGCTCTTGTTATTGATATTGTTAAATGCTACTGAGCCACTTTTGATTCATAGCAACTCTTTGCCCAATAGGATAAAACAATGTCCAGCCTTGTGTCATCCTCACAACTGTTTGTATCCATTGTTGAAGTCACTATGTCAATACATATCACTAAAGGAAGAAATCCAGGATGCACTGAAGGCATTGCAAGAATTGATGGAATACCAATTAGGTATTTCAACAACAAATGCAGCTGTACATATGCTCATTAGCTCATGCCACGAAATTTAGAAGACCACTTCCTGGTCAACCAATGGGGGGTGGGGGGAATTTATATTTGTTCCTATTCCAAAGAATAAATTCCAACAGAGTTTGTAAACTTCAGGCACGATCAATAATATCACATAGAAATAAATAAAGTCTTGCTGAAGATCACTTAAAAATGGCTGAAACAGTACATCAACAGGAAAGTACAGAAATTCAGACTGGATTCCGAAAAGGTCATGGAAAGAGGGATGTTATTGTTGATGTCA
>NW_006405088.1:0-740 GCF_000299155.1 Elephantulus edwardii
TACTGATCCTATGTACAACGGAACAAAACATTTGTCACACAATCCTATGCCAGCCTCACAATCTCTGCTGTCTTGAGTCTACTGTTGTGGTTGACAGTGTTTGGCGGAGTTCCCCGATTAAGTCACACAAGTGTTGAGGACTTTCTTTCAAAGGGACTCTGTGATTGCCTACGACGACTCAAAGGCCCTTAACAATGATACCATCAACATAGAGATAGATCAGTTGGCCTAGTGGACAGAAAGTGATGCTACCAAGCCGAAAGTGGGTGACTTTTAATCTATGGCTCTCATGCCTGGTTGTTTTAGTGTATTTTTTGTTGCTTTTTCCCCATTGTTTTTGGTCAAAATTCTTCTTGGTTGTATAGCCCCGGTGTGTCCACTTGCCATACAGAGTTAACTTGGGGTTACTGTGAAGCTGAACACTGCGACACTGAAGTGTCAAGTGCGTTAATGGTCACCCATGGCGGACAATGTTTCGTGGAGTTCCCCAGTTAAAACAAGCTTGGAAGGAGGAGTGGCACCCATTCTGTAATAGCTTGCCTCCGGAAACCCTGCGAAACTGGAGAAAGGATGAAAGTCACACTAGTATTGAGGACTTTTGTTCATAGGGTCACTATGAGTAATCCACGAGTCGACAGCACACAAGAACAACAACTGGAAACTCTATGAACTCTGGGAAACCATGATATCTATGGGACGGCATTAGGTATTTTGTTCATAGAGTTGCTATAAGTCGACCT
>NW_006405088.1:970-2106 GCF_000299155.1 Elephantulus edwardii
AAACAACATGCCTCCGGAAACTCTATGAACTTTCATAAATGTCGGTTATGAACTTTGATAAATGCCCATTCATAGGGTCACTATGAGTCATGCTCACCTTGAAGGCAATCAACAAGAACAACAACAAGGGTTTCAAAATATTCTTTTTCTTTCCAGTACTTTTTATTGCAACTACAACATCAACTTTCAGTTGAGACCTATGTTTAGTGACCCCGAAAGAATTTTATTTTACAAAATGAGGAATTTTTGTAAAATTCAAACTGAAAGAGAAATTTGACTTGACTCCTGTTACTGTGAATTAGAATATCAATTATTCTTCTCAGCCCTTACTGCTTTGTAGAAGAATCTATTAGTCCTTTGCAATGGCCAGACAAGATGCATAGAATAAAACCTAAAATTATGGGGTTAGTAAAAGAAGTTAATAGGTTTTGATTCATTTTGGAAATAGAATACAATTCTTCAGTAAGGACAGCTTCTCAGTGTCATAGACCCTATGGTCTTCAGCTTTGTAGCTTTAGGTTAGTATTACAAAGTTCTTTTACTCTTGCCAGTTATGAATGTCTTCATTTAGTCTTCCAGCAAGCTTGAGTGAGGGTCCCTAGCTCTGGTTCTGAGGGGAGGTAGTATCAGGTCAGTGATCTTATCTTGGTGTCTGGTTGTCTGCTGCTGCTGTCTCCTCTTAGGTCCCAGTAACACTGCCTTGGGAATTACTGTGACCTCAATAGCTACACACTAGACCCTCTGCTTCATCTTTCCTATTGGTAGCAATATTTCCATTATCTGTCCTGAATTCCAGCAGAATGGCAGTACTGACGAATCTGATTCTTAGAATCTACTCACTTGGTTTGCACATTCCCACCTAAATGGTGCTGTTAACTTTATTCACATCATTAACATAGATGGGTGCAACTATGTCATAAAAGTCAAAGAAATGTCTAGGAAAGCCATTGTGATCAACTCATTTTTCTACACCCTAAAACTCCATAAAAATAATGCTTTAAAAACAACAAGAAGTGATTCATTTGCAAACTCTTCAGGTAGAGATCTTGCTACTGGCTACTTTTGTTAAAGAATAATTTTATTTAAGTAATCATAATTCAATCTTACAAAGTCACTCAGCATTGAAACACAGTGGG
>NW_006405089.1:0-2331 GCF_000299155.1 Elephantulus edwardii
CGAACTGGGGATGAGGGTGGAGAAAACAGTGCAACAATGAATGAATGAAAACCCAAAATCTCTGTAAATGTTCATTAAAACTAATAAAATTTACTTTAAAAAAAAAAGAAATAACAACACACACACAAAAAAAAATCAGAGTGAAAAGTCCCTCCCTAAAGACTCTGTTTATAAAAATCCTCCCCAGTAAGTTCACAGTGTGACTTCCCGTTCTGCATCTCCAGAATGAGGAACTCACTTGGGAGCTCTCCCCACCCCTGCATTAAATTTTCTCTTCTCTCTAATTTCATCCTTAAGTCCACTAACTTAACAAATATCTCATAGTTGTTTTATAGAAATTGCAATTCTTATGCACTGCTGGTGGAACTGTAAAATGGCACAACCACTACAGACGGAGGTTTGGCGTTTCCTTAAAAAGCTGAACACAGACATCCCATATGGCCCAGCCATTCCACTGCTAGGAATACCCCAAGGAAAAATAGAGCTGAGACACAAACACAGATAATGTACACTTACATTCATAGCAGTGTTATTCACAATGGCAAGAAAATGGAAACAGCCGAAATGCCCACAAACAGAGTGAGAAACTGTAGTACATTTACATAATGGAATACCATTCAGCACTAAGGAACAATGATTTTGTAAAATACTCTATATCATGGGAGAATATAGAAAGCATTATGCTGAGTGAACTAACTTGGTCACAAAAGGACAAGTACTGCTTAAGATCACTATTGTGAAAATATTAGGATAAACGAGGCAGATATGTATAAATGTTCAAAAGGGGAAGGAAAGATGGAGGTGAAAAAGGAAGGAGGGGAAAATTCATTAGGACAGCAGATTAGTGGGCAGGTGGGAGGGGTGTGAAGGCATAGATCAATGTTGTTGTTGTTGTTGAATGCTGCCAAGCAACTCTAGTGACTCTATGAACAACTCATAGCGACTCTGTGAACAAAAGACCTAATGCCTTTTCATAACTATCGTCATTTCTCCAGGTTCATAGAGCTTCCAGCAGCATGTTGTTTAGGAAGTGGGTGCCACTCCTGCTTCCAAACCTGTATTACAAATGGGAGCTCCACCAAACACTGTCCACATTGGGAAAACATTCTGGTATTTGATACCCCAGTGGTACAAGGTTCAGCATCACAGTAAACCCAAGTTATTCATACTGCACAATGACAAAACAGAAGAGTGCTCCTCCAGCTATAACAGCACTAGTTTCTCTTAGCAGTGGTTAAGTGTCGTCATGTTGAATACGACTGAGAGTAAGTTTTGCACAAAAGACCTGAACTCTGTTCTATAATTAACATAATTTCTGTACAGAACTCTGTTCTATAACTAACATCATTTCTGTACATTTATAGAGTTTAGAGAGTTTGTAGAGTTTATGCCACTCCTGCTTCCCAGTATAAATCAATCTGGAAGCTCATCTAATCATTGTACATAATAGGTAACCATTATGGTATTTGATAAGACTATGGGACAGTGTGCAGCATCACAGCAAACCAAGTTGTTCAGTAGAGCAAATAGACAAAAGATTGTTATATCATTTAAGGAATGTTCATTTGAAAATTAATAAACTAAATAAATTAAAACCACACATTTGTGCAGACCTCCACTCCCAAAGGCTAAAGGATACCCACGCTTTGGGGAAAAGAGCAGTAATACACATCAAACAGAACCCCAAAAACTTCCCTTACATGTGGAGGAAAAATCTAGCAGTTGCCCCCATGCCTAGTCACTCCCTAAGAAACCTGATGGTTTCAAGGGCAGCCAGGACAAAGACCAGACCAAACAACAAATGGTGATAAGGCTCTGGGCCTGATCAGGAAGCCCCAACCTGCGTTAATTAACAGCCCCAGATTCTAAGAGGTACCATCTTCCCAAGCCCTACCCAAGACCCTTATAAAAAAAGAGACTACACCGAATTGTGTGCATGCCATTTTTACTTTCTCTGCTCCTGGTCATCTGGTGTCCCTCTCAAACTATGCAATAAAGGCCTGATCATTTCTTGGGACCAATTCCTTCCTTTCTCTCTTGGCTCCTTTTCTAACAACATGCCCATCAGGACTGCTGTCAAGATGCAAGCAAGCAGCCAAACTCCCAGAGTGGAGGCTCCAGGCCCTGGCCTGCAGTCCCATCCCCTCCCCCTGTGGGGTTTTAAAGCCATATCTTTGAGCAGACCTCTTAGGGGAAAAGATCAGTGATACATACCATAGGCCAATAGTAATTTTTAAAAAACCACAATGTATATAAATTAATGTAAAAAGCACAATAAACATGAATGGGGGGGTTAAGGGTTGTTGTTGTTGTTGTTATGTGCCATCGAGT
>NW_006405090.1:0-501 GCF_000299155.1 Elephantulus edwardii
TGCATAACACAGATTGTTGATAGATCTTCCACCAATCCTAACGCCATGCTTCTCCTCATAGAGCCCAGACTCTCAGATAATCTGCTCTGCATACAGATTGAAAAGGTATGGAGATAGGACACATCCCTGGCGCACACCCAGTCTTGGAATATACCCTGAGAAATTGAGAACTGACACAAATGAAGACTTGTCCTCTAATATTCAAAGCAGCATTATTTACTATCACAATAATATGGAAACAGCCCAGATGTCCTGGCACAGTCAAATAGACTGAGAAATTATGGTACATTCACACAGTGGAATACTACGCAGCATGCAGGAGCAATGATTTTGTAAATCACCACCTGACTTGGGAGGCACTGGAGAGCATTATGTTGAGCGAACTAACTCAGTCTCATAAGGAAAAACAAACTGTATAAAACCATCATTTTAGAATGAGTATGAGGAATCCAGTTTGCTCGGCTCCACAGTCAACACTCTTGGCACCAGCAGTCAGGAAAT
>NW_006405090.1:1339-2441 GCF_000299155.1 Elephantulus edwardii
GAGGGTGGAATCAGAGGGGTTGGGGTGGGCGGGGGTATGTGTGTTGTTAATCCCAGGGCTTCAGAATTTATCTGTAGGGGCGGGTGAATGAAGGAAATGGGCTAAAGCTGATGTGAAAAACAATGTATTTGTAGAATATATATATAAAAGAATTTATCTTGACTTGTGTTTTCTATGAAGTGTGTCTCACCAAGAATTTGCATTCAAAGGTTTTGGTCAGAGAGTTGGTCCTAACGTGGTTTTAATTTGAATTAGTGTAATACATTGGAATTATTTGATTCTTCTTAAGTTCTTTTAAGCATCAGATAATTTCATATTCATTTTCTTAGATCTCAGTTTTTGAAGGTATAAAATAATGAAGCTTCTTTACTTGTAACTGGTTTAACTTACTTGCTTTATGAGAACTCTTCTAACTTTGTTTCAGTGATTTTAACGCCTTTCAAATTTAAACTACATAAATAGTAGAGCCACTTTTCTGTCTCTGTTTGTTGCATATTACTCTATATTTCTATGAAAACTTTAAGGCAGAATGATTTTTTTATATGTAGGTAACCTATACATTGGTACCCAGAACTAGATTTACTTTGATAATCAGACAGCTTTCTGATGCTGGAATCCACTGGCCGCTTCAAAGGAGAAAGACAATCTCCTCCTCTGCAATCGATTTACAGCCTCAGAAACACAGTGGAAGGCCAGTTATGGTTCAGTTCCAACATGAAAACAGTGAGTTTTGAGTTGCTGACAATAGTAAAAAACCCCACAACTTTGCTGCTGATTTTATTTTGACTCACTGGGATCCTACAGCACAGAACAGAACTGCCCCGAGAGGTTTCTGATGCTGTAAATCTTTACAGAAGCAAATGGTCCCATCTTTCTCTTGTAGAAGCTAGTGGATCGGAACCATTGAGATTCTGTGGACGGTCAAATGCTTTACCACTGCACCACTCGAATTCTTAACAGTGTAATATGATAGCTTTATTACTTTCATCATGTTCATAAGGTTTTAGCTTTATAACCTTGTTATGTTGTTGTTATGTGCCATCGAGTCGTTTCCGACTCATAGCGACCCTATGCACAACAGCTCTAAACCCTGCTCTATCCT
>NW_006405091.1:0-502 GCF_000299155.1 Elephantulus edwardii
AACCAGAACTGCCACCCAGGCAGATATATGCACACCTATGTTTACTGCAGCTTTATTCACAATAGCAAAGAGTTGGAAACAACCTAAGTGCCCAAAAACAAACAAATGGATAGAGAAGCTGTGGTATATTCACACAATGGAATACTACACTGCATCGAAAACCAAGGAACTCACGCAATATTATGCTGAGTGAAAGATCTCAGTCACAAAAGGACAGGTGCTGCATGGTGCCACTATTGTAGACCGGGACTGATATCAGGGTTGGGGTGAGACTGAGAAATTATGGATTAATTATGTATACTGCACTGAAACAGATGAGGGAGAGAACTGTTTGAAAGCGATATATGATTGGGTATTATGGTTATGACAAAAGTCCAGAATGAAGGTTGCACAGTGGAGTGTACTTGGGGCGGGCGGTAAGGGAGGATTCTTAACCAATGAAATAAATTTTCTTTCACTTTTCAAAGAGAAGAGCGAACTAGGGGGGAGGGGTGGGCAGGGA
>NW_006405091.1:2440-3160 GCF_000299155.1 Elephantulus edwardii
TATTTATATTTCACTCACTTAAAACAGTTTAATCTCATATCTTAGTTAAAAATCTTAGATTTGATGTACATCCAAAACCTTCTACAACAGGGTTAAAAGGGAGGCCACAGATGGGGGAAAAATATTTGGTAATGACATGTCAGACAAGGCACTTATATCTAGAATTTATAAAATACTGGAGCACCACAACATAATAAAGGTAAATAACCCAATTAAAAAATGGGCACAAGATATGAACACTTTACCAAAGAAGACGTTCAGATGGCAAACAAACACATCAAGAAATGTTCAAAATCCCTAGCCCAAAAAGAGATGCGAATCAAAACAACTACGAGGTATCATCTCACCCTAGTCAGAATAGCAAAATTTAACAGAACAGTAAACATCAAATGCTGGTGAGGTTGCGGAGAAACTGGAACCCTTATTCACTGTTGGTGGGAGTGTAAAATGGTGCAACCTCTCTGGAAGGCTTCCTCAAAAGCCTATGGTGCTTTCTCAAAAAGTTGCAAACAGAGATACCATTTGACCCAGCAATTCCACTTCTGGGAATTTACCCTAAAGAAACCATAACCATCACCCAAGCAGATATATGCACACTCATGTTTATTGCAGCTTTTGTTCACAATAGCAAAGAGCTGGAAACAACTTAAGTGCCCAATAACAAACGAATGGATAGAGAAGCTGTGGTATATTCAAACAATGGAATACTATGCAGCATTG
>NW_006405092.1:0-2324 GCF_000299155.1 Elephantulus edwardii
GGGGGATTGTGTACCAATGAGGGAGTTTTTCTTTCGCTTTTCAAAGGAGAGTAGGGAGGGGTTTGTGCGGGGAGAAGGGTGCAACAATGAATTAATGGAATCCCAAAATCTCTGTAGATGTTCATTGAAATGAAAAATAAACAACCTAAATTAAAAAAAATTAGTTAACAGAATTGATGAAAGAAATAGACAACAACACAATAGTGGTAGGAAAGTTCAACTCACCACTATAACCAAAGGATAGGTCAACTCAAAAGAAACTCAACAAAGATGCAGAAAATATAAATTATACAAACAGCAAACTTGATTTTGTGAATGTATTCAAGGTATTGAATGCACCCAACTAAAACTCAATTCACACTCTTCTCAAGTGCACATGATACAGTCTCCATAATCGATCATATATTAGGACACAAAGCAAGCGTCAACAAATGAAAAAATATTTAAATAATACAAAGTACATTCTCAGACCATAATGTCATAAAATTAGAGATATAAAAGATCTTTACAAAGAAAACCACAGACCATTTCTGCGAGACACAATAGAAGACCTAAAGAAACAGGAAAAATGTGCCCTGTTCTTAGTGAGGAAAACTCAATATTGTGAAAATAACAATACTACCAAAAGGAATCTATATGATTAACACAATCCCAATACAGACACCTAATTTATTTTTAAAGGAGATTGAAAGAGAAGTTTATTTGGAGACAAAAGAGACCACAAATAAGCAAAACACTTCTGAAAAGCAAAAATGAAGTGGGAAGCATAGGACTTTCTGACCTCAAAACCTACTACACGGTGATAGTAACAAAAACAATATGATACTGGTACAATGACAGATATATAGACCAAGGAAACAGAATTGAGAACTCAGAAATAACGCCATCTACCTATGGTCAACTGACATTCAACAAGGAAATAAAACCTATCAGATGTGGAAATGACAATCTCTTCAACAAATGGTACTGGCAAAACTGGACTGCCAACTGCAGAAAGCTGAAACATGATCCACATCTCACATTATATGCAAAAATCAATTCAACATGAATCAGAGACCTGAGAGTAAAGGCCAAAAGGATAAAGTAAAGCAAAGTGGAAAGGTCCAGTTTGAAAAGCAATATATAGGAACTTTATAGGTTTAAAATAAAATAAAATTTAAAAACAATAAAGTTCATAAGAGACAAACTGGGATTAAACTTATAAGGTCTAGTTTATGGTATAAAAAGACTGACAAATACAGCCAGAAATGCACAATCTGATGAGGATCCATTTTCCAACAGGGAGAAAAGAAACTTACCAATTCGGAACAAATATTTGGCAATACCATCTCAAACAAGAGTCTCATAATGAAAGTTTACAGAGTACTCCTAGGCCTCCACAAGAAAAAGACTGATCAGCCAATTACAAAATAGGCGAAAGACATGGAAAGACTTTCCACAGAGGAAGATATCTGAAAAGCCAATGAAGAAATGCTCCAAATCACTGGTAATAAGAGAGATGCAAAACAAAACCACAATGAGGTATCATCTCAATCCATTAGCAGTGGCAATAGCAGGGCAGGAAGTAATAAATGTTGGAGAGGATATGGGGAGATAGGAACACACTGTTGGTGTGATAGGAAAGCGGTACAACCACTCTGAAAAGCAGTTTGGTGCTTCCTTAACAAGCAGAACATAGAAATTCCATATGTTCCAGCTATTCCATTGTTTAGAATATACCCTGAGAAAATGAGAACTGAGGCACAAATAGAGACTTGTACACATGTATTCATAGCAGCATTATTCACCATCGCAACACTATGGAAACAACCCAGATGTCCAACCACAATCAAATGAATTGAGAAAATATGGTATAGTCACACAATGGAATATTACACAGAACACAGGAGCAATGATTTTGTAAATTACTATGTAACTTAGGAGGGAATGGAGAGCATTATGCTGAGTTAAGAAACTCAGTAACATAAGGATGAATATTGTATACAGTCATTACTGTAAAATTAGTATGAGGATCCAAGGGGGCGGGGGGATGAAAGCAGGACAGTAAGGATGTGTGCAGAGGGGACTAATCACGGGATCACACAATTTGATGGCAGGGGGGTGGAAAGAGGGAAATGGGAATAATGTGGTGTGAAAAACAATGTATTTCAATTTTGTAAATAAATTAATACAAAAGAAAAAACAGAACAAGAGCTGAAATCAATGAGATGGAAATGAGGAAAACAATTGAAACAATGAACAAAACCGTGAGCTGTGCTTTTGAAAGGGTCAATAAAATTGACAAACCACTGTCAAACTTAACAAAAAAAGAAGACAAAAATAAC
>NW_006405093.1:0-2317 GCF_000299155.1 Elephantulus edwardii
TTATTTGTTTTCTGTAGGTTGACTTTTAAAATATTCTCTCCAGAATTTTAAATATTCTACAAATGTGATGGCAGTATTATGTATCTGATTGTATTAATGTTTTCTCTATGCGTTTACATGCTTTGTTATTGGGTGCATAGATCTTTATGACTCTTAAATCTTGATGAGGTGACCATTTTACCACTATATCATATCTGACTTTGTTTCTTCTCATTTATATATCTGATATTATATATTTAGATTGGCCTGATACTACATATTTTATGTATATAACCTTTAAAGTGTGAGGCTGTAAAATTAGTACACCGCTTTTTAACATGAATCTTCCCCCCCCCCCCTTTCAGTGTTCACAATAATGCTTTAACCCAGAGAGATGGCTTCCAACAGGTAAGCTATTATTATTTCTTTCAAAGATAGCAAGCTGTTAGTTTTCCCCACAGCAATATTACTAACAAGATTTCATTCTCGAGTAATAATATAACTTTGGGCTTATGGTGTATTTTTTTTATCTGTGAAATGGCTCAATAATGTCTATCCCTCTGCTGTTATATTCTCTGAAATTTTTTAAGTAAAACAAGCACTCTGTAGTGCAACTTCTGTCTTTAAATCCTGGAAAGTAAATAAAAATACTGATGATCCATTCTGTTACTAACTCCTGGTTGTATAGGCTGTAAAATTGCACTGCTAACCCAAAAGGTAGCCCCTTCCTGGCAGTTAGGCCCCACTAGCAGCACTCCAGGGAAATGATGGGCAGTCTTCTGCTGTGTAAGTCAGCTGTGACTTGGTTCCAACTCAGAGACAAGGAAACTTTTAGAAGATGGTTCTAGAAAATTCATTATGCCGATTGTATTGCATGTTCATGCTGTATTGTTTGTTGAAGAGATATTTCCTCTGGGCCTGTAGATGATTGTTGTGCTTTGTGTGTGCAGGCTTGGGGAGATAGAGCACCGGAGCCTGGGATGACTTCCTCTCTATGTGCTCGCCAGCTGGTGGAGATAGAAGATGCCCCAGGGACTTCTGGAACAGACCCACATGACAAGAAATGGTTTGTTAGCCCCCTAAACAAGTTCAATACTGCTTGCTTACTTTATATCAGTTCACATATACCAGATTATTTTTGAGATTGAAAGCAAATTATTCATATCTGTGGGCTGAAAAGAAACATTGAGCAGTTTAACAGGGATGAGAATAAAAGGATGTAAATGCAGAAAGGAGTGTATCTAAAGGATATGAGATTATTCTTATTTTGATTAACATGTAGGAGTAGGAGTTGTGATTTATTCTCTGTTGAAAAGACTTCCTTGCTAGTCAGTAGATTATTTTCTTGTGTTCATAGGAAAATAGGTTTGTTATACGTTATTCTATTAATAAAACACTACTACTTTAGATGTACTTTCTTTATTAAAGACCGAATATAAATCAAATGGGAAACATGGCTTTATTCCTCTGTAAACATATATGTATTAAATACTCCATTTTTTGGAGATTGAGAGATGATAATCTGATTATAAAATATTTACCCACGATCTTTTCCTCAATAATACTAAATGCACAAATATGGATAGTTTGTAGCTTATTAGAGTTAATTGATGGAATATATCCTTTCTTAAATATATGTAGCTTGGGTGGCTTTGTGGAAATGAGCTGATTCAGTGATTGTATTGGCTATATCGTCTTTGTAAGTTTTGTAACAGGTCTTGTTAATTCTTTGGATTTTTCTCTTTTTTTCTTGCTCTTAGACTTCTCTGAAATCTTATGCATTTCTGTGGTGAAGTTTTGGTCAGCTTTCTGTGCACCTAGTTCTTCCTTCCTGGTGGTGGGTCCACAGTGGTTGGTGATTATTTTGGTGTTTGCTATGTCATTTTTATGTGCTGCTGTTTTGGCCTAACTAACTTATGGGTGCTTTGCTTCTGAGCGGTAATTATCACTGGTGGATGTAATTTTGCTTCATTTACAAATAGCTTGAAATTAATTTCCAAGATCAAGGTGTGTGTTTGTGTGACTACTTTTCTCTTTCCATTTGGGAGTGTGGGGAGTAAATAGTGAAGCTTCTAAATGCCAAAATGTATCCTGAAAATAAATAGTTTTAGTCAACACATTCAATAAGTGTATTTTTACTCTTAATGTGAGTAACAAGTCCTATTGGCAAAGAAAAATAGTACTTACTTCCAAGTATGAAAGAGTTGTCTTAATATGTGTTGTTGTTGTTATGTGCCGTCGAGTCGCTTGCGACTCATATTGACCCTATGTACAACAGCCCTAAATTCTGTTCTGTCCTGTGCCAATCGCACTGTCTCTGACACTCCCATCCCGATTA
>NW_006405094.1:0-705 GCF_000299155.1 Elephantulus edwardii
CCTATGAACAGCAGACCTGAACCCTGTCCTATCCTGTGCCATCCTCACACTTCCTGACACACAAGATCCCATTTTGGCAGTTACCACAGTAGTCCACCTGGTCAAGGGTCTTCCTCTCCTTCACCAACCCTCTGCCTTCCCGAGCATCATGTCTCTCTCCAAGGAATAGGCCCCTTCTAGTCAATTAGACAGGTAGCTGCCTTTCAGTTTCCTTGTTATAGACGAGTGAGCATTCCCAGTGCTGCATCTATCTGTTGAAACAATTCCTTTGGTGTTCCATAATTTTCTAGAGCCTTATCTTTTCTCTAAAGCCTTCAGTGCAGCCTTGACTTTTTTTCTTTACTACTATTTTTATTGTTGCTAGGTGCCATCAAGTATGACTCACAGTGACCCTATGAACAATAGATCTGAATCCTGTCCTATCCTGTGCCATCCCAACACACCTCAGCCCATTGCTGCAGTCATAGTGTCAGTGTCAATCCAGCTCATTGAGGGAATTCTCTTTCGTCAGCCCGCCACACCTTTCCAAATATGACATCCCTTTCCAAGGAACAGCCTCTCCTAACAACATGCCTAAAATACTGAGATGAAGCTTTGCCATCTTTGCCTCATCAAACATTCTCGCTGTACTTTATCCAAAACATATCTGTTTATTCTTTTGGCAGTTCATGGGATATTCAGTACTCTTCTTTTTTTTTTTTTTTT
>NW_006405094.1:1800-2376 GCF_000299155.1 Elephantulus edwardii
GACACTGTTGCTCCTGAGTACGTTTGAGAGGTCCCTAACGGCAGACTTTCCCATCGCGATACGCTTTTTGATTTCCTGACTGCTGGTACCAAGAAAGATGAAATAATTGACAATTTCAATCTTTTCTCCATCTATTATGATATTGCTTATCAGTCCAGTGGTGAGAATTTTTGTCTTCTTGATGTTGAAATATAATCCATATTGAAGGTTTTAGTCTTTGAAATTCTGCAGCATTTCAAGTTCTCCTCACTTACAGCAAGCAAAGTTGTATTATCTGCTTAATGCAGTTGTTGAAGAATCTTCACCTTATCATGAGCCTACATTCTTCTTCCTAGAATCTGCGTTCTTGAATGATTTGCTCAGAATACAGACTGCATAGGTATAGGGAAAAAAAAATACAACTCTGACATACACTTTTCTTAATTTTAAACCATGCAGTGTTTCCTTGTTCTGTTTGGATAACAGGTTCTTGATTTAGGTATGTTGTTGTTGTTGTTATGTGCCGTCGAGTCGCCTGCGATTCATAGCGACCCTATGTACAACAGCCCTAAACTCCGCTCTGTCCCGTGCCAATCG
>NW_006405095.1:0-787 GCF_000299155.1 Elephantulus edwardii
TGGAGCCAAGCAAACTAAAGCTGTGTACAATCTCAATCTCTTCACTATCCATCCTGATGCTGCCAATTGGTCCAGTGGTGAGAATCTTTGTCTTCAACAAATATGCTGGCAAAACTGGACTGCTACCTTAAGTAAGCTGAAACATCATCCATATCTCACATCACACACAAAAATAAACTCAAGGCAGATCAAAGACCTGGAACTAAAGCCCCAAACCATAAAGTTCATCAAAGACAAACTGAGATCAAGCTTAGATGGCCTAGTCTATGATGTTAAGAGACTGCCAAATTCAGTCAGAAATGCACAATCTGGAGAGGATAAAATTGATGATTGGTAGTTTCTAAAGGTTACATCTCTGTGCACAACAAAATCTTTTTCCAACAGAGTGAAAAAAAAAAAAACCCTACTGATTGGGAAAAAAATATTTGGCAATACCATTTCAGACAAGGGTCTCATATCAAAAGTTTACAGAATCCTTCTCTTGTCGAATTGTCCTAGCAAGCACTTCCAGTACAATATTGAAATACTTGGGAGTGAATGTAACTAGAGATACAAGAAGCCTATACAAAGGAAACTATAGAGCATTTCTGAAAGACACAATAAAAGTCCCAAAGAAATGGAAAAAATGTGCCCTGTTCATGCATAGGAATACTCAATATGGTGAAAATGACAATCATATCAAAAGCAATCAACATGTTCAATGCAGTACCAATCCAGATACCAAACTCAGTTTTCAAGGAGTTTGAAAGGGAAATTATCAAATTTATTTGGAGAGACAAGAGACCCC
>NW_006405095.1:1527-2057 GCF_000299155.1 Elephantulus edwardii
TCAAAAAGCTGAACATAGAACTTCCATATGACCCAGCTATTCCACTACTTGGAATATACCCTGAGAATATGAGAACTGAGGCACAAATTGAGATGTGTACATCAATGTGCATAGCAGCTTTATTCACCATCGCAAGAACATGGAAACAGCCCAGATGTCCAACCACAAACAAATGGATTGAGAAATTATGGTGCATTCACACAATGGAATACATGCAGCACATGGAGCAATAACTTTGTAGAGTATTACCTAACTTGGGAGGTAATGGAGAGCATTATGCTGAGTGAACTAACTCAGTCCCATAAGGATAAATATTGTATAAAACCATTATTGTAGAATAAGTATAAGGATCCACGATGGGTGGGAGAGGCTGGAAGCAGAGGGATGTGGATGTGCAGGGGTAAGAGGTGTTTAATCATTGGGTTGTACAATTCAATGGTGGTGGGGTAAGTAAGGAAAACTGAAAAAATTTGTTCAAATTTGTATTTGAATTTTGTAAATAAACTAGTAGGAAAATATATATATACATA
>NW_006405096.1:0-506 GCF_000299155.1 Elephantulus edwardii
AAGAGCAATGTCATGAGTATCACTACGGCCATATGTTTCAATGACTGATCCTCCTTTGTTGAAACTATATATTCCAATCACTGCTGATTCTCTTGACTGAATGCTGATCAACTTGTAAAAAATTTTCATCATTAGTAAATGATGAGTAAAAGTGTAATAACAGTCACTAATTTCTTATTAAGACACAAGTCAGTCACCAAAGGACAAATGGTATACATGACCACTATTATAAAAAGCTAAAAAGAAAGGTTTATACACAGAATTATACTCCTATGATTACCAGGGAGGAGAAAGGGCACATGTAGAAGGTTAACAGATAATGAATATGCTGGAGAAAGTATTCACATTGTTAATTATTTCAGCTTACTTGGATCCACAATCAGCATCTTTGGAACCAGCAGGAAGAAGATCAGAAGATGTAAAGTACTAAGAAAGTCTTCTGCCAGGGACTTCTCCAAAGGCTCAAAGAGCAATGTAGTCAATTAAAGACTAAGATGCACCTGTTT
>NW_006405096.1:1231-1915 GCF_000299155.1 Elephantulus edwardii
TGGACAGGGAGAAAAGTGCAACAATGAATGAATGAAAATCCAAAGTCTCTGTAAACGTTCATTAAAAAAAATTTAAAAAATGATAAGCATGTTCTTTACTTTTGGTTTTCTAACTCCATGTCTTTGCTTTTTTATTATAAAATTTTCATGTTGACCTTCGACTTCTTCTGTTCCGTTCTTTCACTCTGTCCTTTCTCCTACTCACTTTAGCTATTCTATATTCAAGGGCAAGTTTAATAGTCTCTTCTGACAGTCATTTTAGTCTCTTCTTTTCTTCCTGTTTTTGGTAACCTTTTGTTTTCTTTATGTATGATGGTCTTGATTTTATCTCACAACATCACACGATTCCTATTTAATGAATGAAAACTATTATTGAAATGATCTCTAAATTCAGATGGGATCGACTCAAGGTTATACTCTGGCTCCTGAGATGGTTTTTCTTCAGCATCTTAATTTTGATCATGCAAGCAACCAATGACAGTCTGTTTCGTAGTTGACCCCAGGGTTGCTCTGATTAATGATATTGATCTTCTCAATTGTCTATTTCAACAAATTTAATCAAGTTGATTACTATGAATTCCATCTAGGATGGTCCATGTGTACCATGTCATTGTTAATGTTGTTTGGAAAAGGTATTTGTAACAAATCAATTGTTGGTATTGCTCCCTGGAGGCAAAGACAGCA
>NW_006405097.1:0-2309 GCF_000299155.1 Elephantulus edwardii
GACTGGGAGGACAGGTGAAATGCATTGCTTGCTGTTGCAGAAGGCAGGTCAAGTGCCATGTGGGATGGCATGATTTGGGTAAAATAGCTAGGTGAGTCATTCTCAAAAGGTATGAATATCCTATTTGCCCAGGGGAAAAGCTCAGAAGGTCAAGAAGGATAGTAAAGGAGGACAAATGGAGACAAGAAACACATGGGAGAAGTAGGATGAGTGATGCTACATTATAAGGCTTGAGATCGATGACACAGACCAAAATGTGGAGGCCTTGTTGAATGGAAGACTGAGCTGCTCTGTAAACTATCACTCAATTCATAACAAAAAGTTATGAAGGGAAAAGAGAGTTCTGAATGCCCTGTATGTGCTGGTGAAGGATTTTAAAGAAAGGTAAACCCTTTGAAAGCAGGTGAGATAGAAATGGATATAACAATAGAGAATCTCAGTTAACTCCGTTTCAAGATACAACTGGGCTTCATGAAATGGAGCTCAACCTTTTTGGGAAGCTGCTCTGTCTCATCATGTGTTTTCTCATTTTTGCTAAGCTCTGAATTTGCTCTTCTAAAACCCACACTGAATTACCAAGCAAATTACATGGTAATAGCTTAGGGTTGAAGGTTCAAGTTCTCTAGGAGAATCAAACCGCTGCACTCACTGTATGGATTGTGTTTAGATCTACCAGCTCCCCAATCAGCTGTGAACTGGTACAGACATAGTCATTTAGGTCTCTCTTTTCATTAGGGCCTGGAGAAAGAAAGGTACCTCACTTGTTACCTATTATTTATATAGCAAAATTCTCTCTAGAAATCCTACCAGCAAACTTCTTCCTGTATCTCCTTGATCAGAATGGTGTCACATGACACTCTTTGTTGCAAGAGTCTACAAAAGTGAGTTGTTCACCTTCCCAGACTTGTCTACAGAAGCAGGCAAGGGAGAAGGTGTGGATAATTGTGCTAAGCCAATCAATTCAGTGTCTACCACATTCTGGATGGATGAGAAGGAGCCAGCCATGTGGAGAGAGGACCATTTCAGGTGGAAAGGCATCAAATAAAAAGATCCTGAGGTGGCTGTATTCGTTACCTTATGTTGTGCAATAAATTACCATAAGCTTAGCATTTCAGAGCAACACATATCTATTACCTCACTGTTTCTGAGGACACCAAATAGATGAGGCTTCTGCAAGGTTATAACCAAAGTGCTGGCCAAGACTCAGGCCTTACCTGAGACTCACAGAAGGATATACATCTAAGCTTACACTGATGCTGGGAGCAGTCATTTCTTGTGGCCTACTGGACCAAGGGACTCAGTTGCATAAGCTGGAGGTTGCCCTCAGTCCCTTGCCACATCATCCTCTTTATAGGCAGTTCAGCACTTCTTCATTTGATTCTTCAAAAACAATACTGAAGTCCCAATTTTTGTAATAGGCACCCACATGTAACCATACACATTCTGTCATCTTTTGTCATATTGTATTGGTTAGATACCAGACACATTCTGTCATCTTTTGTCATATTGTATTGGTTAGATACCAGACACACATCCTTCCCACACTCAAGGTGAGAAGAGTCACTGTGACTGAAGTACAGTGTAAAAGGAGGGAGACCTTTGGAATTTCCAAGGATAGGGAAGGAAAATGCCAAGGTATGTGGGGCCCAGACAACATTACGTAGAGCAATGGGATCCACCTAGCTGACGACACTTGCCTTTTCTCTTTGTTTAACAGGTACTTATCCGTCCAGAACCCAGCATCTATGGCCGGATCAACCCCTCAGTCCAATGAAGTCAAATGTCCCTCCTTCCAAGTCCTAGAGAATCCATGTTCAGTCATGTATTTGAGGGCATTTATTGAGTACCTGGCCTATTTGACTCATTCTGTCACCTTTGTAGATCTTGTGATGTTGTTTCACTATGTTTCACCCAGATATTGGGCTCAGGAACCTATAAAATCTTGGTTCTTAAGATATTTCCTTAAAAGCAGTAGCTCTCAGACATAGGATTAGAGGAGCACATTTCAAAACTCAGTAACTGCGGATGCAGCAGCTAACTACCTCTGTTGTTATGTGCTGTCAAGTCGCTTGCAACTCATAGTGACCCTATGTACAACATCCCTGAAAACTGTTCTATCCTGTGCCAACTTTACTGTCTCTGACACACTTGCTCCCATTACCCCAGTCACTGTATCAATCCATCTCATCGATGACCTCCCTCTCTTTCTCCACCCTTCCAAGCATGATGTCCCTCTCCATGGACTGGTCTCTCCTTGCAACATGCCCAAAGTATGTCAAACAAAGCCTCAAAATCCTTGCTTCCAAGGA
>NW_006405098.1:0-2308 GCF_000299155.1 Elephantulus edwardii
CAGTCACTTTATCGGTGCATCTCATTGGGAGTCATCCTTTCCTGCTCTGTCCCTCCACCCTTCCAAGCATGATGTCCTTCTCCAAGGACCAGTTCCTTTTCGCCACATGTCCAGAGTATGTGAAATGAAGCTTCAAAATCCTAGCCTCGAAGGAGAAACTTGTTTTCACCCTCTCCAAGACAGACATACTTATTTTCTTGGCAGTCTGTGGTGTGTTCAAGACTCTCTAGCACCACTGTTGGACAGCATCAATTCTTTTGTCATCCTTAATCATTGTCCAGCTCTCTGATGCACAGCAAGTAATTGTAAAGATCATGGCCTGGATCTCTTCTCCATCCATCAAAGCCGAATGGTGAGAATCTGTTTTTTTAATATTAATTTTAATGAACATTCACAGAGATTTTGAATTTCCATTCATTCATTGTTGCACTTTTCTTCCTGCCTACCTCCCCTGAGAATCTTTGTTTTCTTGATGTTAAGCTTCAATCCATATTGAAGACTACAGTCCTTGGCCTTCTGCAGCAAGCACATCAGGTCGTCTTCAGTTTCAATAAGCAAGGTTGTGTCATCTGGATAACATAGGTTGTTGATGAGTCTACCGCCAATCCTGATGCCACATTTCTCATAAATGAATGAAAAGGTATGGAGACAGGATGCATCCCTGATGTACTCCATTCCTGATTTTGAACCATGCAGTTTTGCCCTGCTATTCCTGGTCCGAGTATAGGTTTTACATAAGCACAGGCGAATGTTCTGAGATCCCCATTTTTCTAAAGGTTAGCCACAATATGTTGTAATCCACACAGTCAAATGCCTTTGCATAGTTAGTGAAACACAGATATTCCTCTGGTACTCTGCTTTCTGCCAAAATCCATCTGACATTAGCAGTAATGTCTCTAGTGCTATTACCTCTTCTAAGCCCAGCTTGTATTCCTGGTAGTTGTGTCAATGGTACTGTTACAGATGTTTCTGGATGATTGTTAGCAGGATTTTGCTAGTGTGATATTCGTGATACTGTTTGCTAATTTCCACTCATGGATCACCCCTTTTTTTGGAATAAATAGGTATCTCTTCAGTCAGTTTGCCAAACTCATAGTGATAAAAATACATGTGCATTGTTGCACTTTTCTCCCCACCCACCCCACCCCCACCCCAAACATACTCTGCTCTACAACCCTCATTACGAACTCTTTTTTTATTTATTTTTCATTTCAATGAATGAAAATCCAAAATCTCTGTAAATGTTCATTGAAATTAATAATAATAAAAAGAAATGTTTGTCCCACAAAAAAAATACATGTGCAACAGAAAGTTATTATAAATATTAAAAGCCTAATCAAGAAGGGGAGAAAAGAATTTCAGATTCAAGGCTTTCTAGAGCTATAAATTTGGTTTATAGCTAACAATTACCCTAAAATAATCTTTCCGTCTTAAACTAGAAATAGTGCTTGAAGTCACCTTAAAACCATACATTAACTTAACTTGACTGGAGAAGTAAGTCTGCCTTGAATCTTGGGCTTTCTTGAGGTGTACCTGAAATCAAATGGACAGCAACTTCCAGATAGTTATGGGGTGTTGTTTTTTTTTGTTTTTTTTAGGAAGCTAGTTGGAGGGCAATAAAGCTAGTGAGGGGACTAGGAAAAATAGGAATGATTACATAGTTTTAATATAATCCATGTCTTTAGATGGTACCAGGCAAAACAAACTGGTGTATGATGTAACCCTCAACAAAACTTTTTTTTTTCAACAAATGTATTTGATTGCTTTGTCTAATATAATCTAATTACAAAATGGGCAAAAGACATGGTAAGACTTCACAAAGGAAGACCACGTAGCCAACAGATACATGAATAAATGCTCAAAATCATAGACAATAAAACCAATCAATGGCAATAAGAGATGCAAATCAAAACCACAATTAAGATAGCATCTCATCCCACCAGCAGTGGCAAGGTTTAGCAAGGCAGCACACAGCAAATATTTGAGAGGTGGGAACTCTCTCATACACTGTTGAGAATGTAAAATGGTGCAACCACTCTGGAAGGCAGTTTGGTGTTTCCTCAAAAAGTTGAACATAGAAACTCCATATGGCCCAGCTATCCCGTTACTAGGAATGTATGCCTCATGGAAGTTAGAATTGAGACACAAATGGAGATTTCCACATTAGTGTTCTCAGCATTATTCACTGTTGGAAGAACATGGAAACAGCCCAGATACCAACCACAGCCTAATGGATTGAGAAATTGTGGTACATTCACCCAATGGAATACTATGCAGCACTCAGGAGCAATGATTTAAAATAATACTA
>NW_006405099.1:0-2246 GCF_000299155.1 Elephantulus edwardii
GAATGTTTGACAGGAAGACAATTTGAACCTGGCCGAGGGCCACAGATGACAATCACCCACCTTCGGCTTGGTAGCACAGCTTCCTTCCACTAGACCAACGTAGCTCTCTCTTGGTCGTCGTCATTATTATTGTTGTTTAATGCCATCGAGCCGTAGACGGCATGAAACTGACGTTACAAAGTTCCTCAAGACAAATGCTAATGAAACTACAATATACCAAATCCTCTCAGCTACAGCTAAGGAAGTCCTCAGGAAACAGCTAATAGCAATGGGAAGACACATAAAAAAGAAAGAAAGGAGCAAAATTAGTGCTCTTGCTCAATGCCTCCCCCAAAAAGAGAAACAACAACAATCTAACCCTATAGCCTCAGAAGGAAGGAAATGTTAAGCACAAGACCTGAAATCGATGAGATAGAACACAGAAAAACAATTGAAATCTTTAACTTGACCAGGAGCTGTTTCTTCAAAAAGGTCAATAATATAGACAAACCATTGGGAACCTTAACAAAAGAAAAGAAAAAGAAGATGCAATTAACTCGAAAAAGAAATGAGAGAAATCCCAGCACAGCAGAACCAGATGAAATCAATTTGATAATATAAGACTATTATGAGAAGCTACACTCTGATAAATGAGAAAACCTAGAGGAAGTAGAAAGGTTCTTAGAAACTTACACTGTACCCAGATTGACGTGGACAGATGAAAAACATTTCAAAAGACTCATAACAAAAGTAGAAATTGAACAAGTAATAAAGATCCCTGCTTAAAAATGTCTTGACCCTTATGCACTATGACCCAGCATGCAGGAACAGTGATTTTGTAAATTACTACCTAACTTGGGAGGGACTGGAGAGCATCATGCTAAGTGAACTAAATTAGTCCCTAAAAACAAATACTGTATAAGACCATTATTATAGAATGAGAATGAAGATGCAAATGGGGGAACAGAGGAGTGAGAATGGGCAGGCTGTGGGGTAGGGATGGGGTTAATCATAAGGTCACACAATATACTGGTTGGAGATTGGGTTGAGTAAAGGAAAGAGGAAGATCTGATGTGAAAAACAGTGTACACAAACTTTGTAAGTAAACCAGTATAAAATAAAAATTTTCTTTAGATTAAAAAAAAAAAGTCTTGGCTCAGATGGCTTCATAGCTGAATTCTACCGAACATTCAGAGAGGATCTGTCACCAATTGTACTTAAATTATTTTTAAAAATAGAAAAAGAAGAAACCCTCCCAGAATCATTCTAAGAAACAAGGATAATCCTAATATTTAAATCCGACAAAGATATTTCCAAAAAAGAAAACTACAGACCAATATCTCTCATGGATATGGATCCAAAATCCTTAACAAAATCCTGGCCAGTAGAATCCAACAGTACATCAAAATTAATTCATTCTGACCAAGTAGGATAGTTAAGAGGGATGCCAGAATGGATCAACATAAGAAAAACAATCAAAATAATCCATCACATTAACAAAACAAAAAACCCAAGAGCCACATGATCCTGCCAATTGACACAGAAAAGGCAAATCCAACACACCTTCCTGATTAAAACATTTAGCAAAATAGGAATAAAAAATAATTTCAGTATAGTGAAAAGTATATTTGCAAAGCCAAGAGCCAATATCATTCTCAATGGAGACCAAATAAGTATGCCCACCTTCACCACTCTTGTACGATATTGAATTGGAAGTACTTGTTATACCAATACAAGAGAAGGAAACAAGAAGGATCCAGATCTGTAAAGTGGTGCTAAAACTGGGGCTATATGTAGACAATATGATAGTGTACACAGAAAACCCCAAGTACTCACCCACAACACCTGTCAGACCTAATAGACCAATTTAGTAGAGTGGTAGGATACAATATAAAAACACAAAAATCTTTAAGTTCTCTTTTCACTTCATTGGGAAAAGGTTTTGAATGACACAGGGATTTATTTCAGAGATTTGATTCATCCATTTTATTCTCTCCAGATTGTGTATTTCTTGCTGTATTTTGACAATCTCGTTATAACAAAGACTAGGACTTCCAAGTTTATCCCATTTTTTTCTCTTATGAACTTTAATGGTTTTGGGCTTTACACCTACATCTTTGAACCATCTTGACTTGATTTACTACATAACTAGGAAACAACTCAAAAGTATTATGCTGAAAGACCAAGATCAGTCTCATAAGGACAAATACTGCAAAAGACAATTGTTGTAAAAATACAAGTTATTGTTGTTGTTATGTGGCATCGAG
>NW_006405100.1:0-567 GCF_000299155.1 Elephantulus edwardii
TAATTGGGATGGGAGTGTCAGAGACAGTGCGATTGGCACAGGACAGAGCGGAGTTTAGGGCTGTTGTACATAGGGTCGCTATGAGTCGCAGGCGGACTCGACGGCACATAACAACAACAACAACAACAACAACAAAGAATAAAGAATGAGCCATTTGTTGAAACAATTTTGAAAATCTAATAAAATATTGTATAAATAAATTTGAAAATTTATACAAAAGGTACCTATTCCTAGAAAATAGATCATATTAAAAATGATTACAGAAGAAATAAAATGCTTCATAAATTTGATTGTCATCCTTGCAGAGAGCCCAGGTTAAGTGAAGGTGAAAAAATTAAAATTGAAGATGAAGAAGATTAAAACAAAGGCCATGCAGACTGAAAGTAAACAAAATTAAAACAAGTCCACCACCACAACAAGATAAAGGTAAATAATCCAATAGAAAAATGGACACAGGATATGAACAGACACTTCACCAAAGACATTCAGATGACCAACAAGCACATGAAGAAATGTTCAAAATCCCTAGCTCTAAGAAAGATGCAAATCAAAACAACAATGAGATAT
>NW_006405100.1:2402-3163 GCF_000299155.1 Elephantulus edwardii
TTATCCAAAAACGACTGGAACAGCACATCAGCAGAGAACTGCCAGAAGTCCAGGCTGGGTTTAGAAGGGGTCGTGATACTAGGGATATTGTAGCTTATGTTAGATTGATCTTAGCTGAAAGCAGGGAATACCAGAAGAATGTATGTCTGTGTTTCATTAATTATGCAAAGGCGTTTGACTGTGTGGATCATAACAAACTGTGGCTGACTCTGATAAAAATGGGAATCCCAGAACATTTAATCGTGCTAATGTGAAACCTATACTTGGACCAAGAAGAGGCAGTCGTCAGAACAGAGCAGGGTAAAACTGCATGGTTCAAAATTGGGAAGGGTGTACGCCAGGGAGGTGTCTTATCTCCATACCTTTTCAACCTGTATGCAGAGCAGATTATCTGAGAGGCTGGGTTCTATGAGGAGAAGTTTGGCGTCAGGATTGGTGGAAGATCTATTAGCAATCTGTGATATGCAGATGACACAACCCTCCTTGCCGAAACCAAGGAGGACCTCATGCAGAGGGTCAAGGACTGCAGCCCAGTGTGGACTCAGGCTCAATATCAAGAAGACCTTAAAGATTCTCACCAGTGGACCAATTGGTAGCATCAGGATGGATGGCGAAGAGATTGAGATTGTTCACAGCTTCAGTTTGCTCGTCTTCACGGTCAATACTCTTGGCACCAGCAGCCAGGAAATAAAAAAAAATGTATTGCTATGGGAAGGTCTACTGTTAGGGACCTCTCTAAAGTACTCAAGAGCAATAGTGTC
>NW_006405101.1:0-898 GCF_000299155.1 Elephantulus edwardii
GCAGGAGGGGAAGGCCCTCTATGAGGTGGATTGATTCAGTGACTGGGTTAATCGGGATGGGAGTGTCAGAGTCGGTGCGATTGTCACAGGACAGAGCAGAGTTTAGGCTATTGTCCATAGGGTCGCTATGAGTCACAAGCGACTCGACAGCACATAACAACAACAACAATATGAATGTTTATGGTAATTTTCTGTTTATTTCAATGATTCCTAAACTAGAAAAAGAAGTAAAACAAAACCCAAGTGAATTTCTAGAAAAATGGAGGTGACAGTGCTCAAAATCAGTAAGTGTGGTTGGACCAAGACTCGTGGTGACCAACTGGGTCCACTTAACAAGTAGAAGTGGGAGACACATAGTATTAAAGAGGCAGGCTGAGGCTGGACTTGTTCCTTCAGCACTGTCCACCTAACATGATGAATGGATTAATGAAGAAGGGTTCCTGGTTTGTGGAGCAGGGAGTTCTGAGGATCCCTGATATGCTGAGTTACAACAATGGTGGGCTAAGTTTCAGTGAAGGGATCGATCAGCCTCAAAAGCAGGAAGAAGGATGAACTCCCAAATTTGCAGCTGATGCCCATTTGTACCTTGCCAGGGATGGCTGGGGATGTGTTGACCAGAATTCAATCAGTTGAAGAAAAGATGTCTCATTCTATGAGCTAGTGTTGACTACTGATACCTGATGCTTTGCTCTGAATTGGACCTTTGTTTAGAGATATGGATGCTCAAAATTTCAACTGTAATAGAAGAATCTTCAGAGGAAAAAGACATGGTTGCTTCCTCAAAGTACTGGTGTGATAGGACTGAGCAAATCAGAAATTTAGTATCTAAAATGGGGGAATTAAGACATAACAAGTGAAGCAGCTGGCTTACATACCTCCATGAATAGAGATGGTGGTC
>NW_006405101.1:998-2334 GCF_000299155.1 Elephantulus edwardii
CTTTGAAAATTGGCTTTTCTGGCCATAGTATTAGCTCCTATTGAGTGAGCATGGTCTCCATCTACCTTAACTGTGGACACATAGTTATGCAACTCATCAACAGCTGTGGGGCCAATATAAGAGACAGAGTGTGAAGAGACTGTAGCACTGCTGTGAAGAGACTGTGGCAAGATGTAACCAGAGGAACCCTGGAGATAAAAGCTATAGTTGAAGGTTTTGCCTGCTGGATTATTGAAGGAAAGCTGACTTATAACTGTTTTCTTATTTGTTTTAAATAAAACTTTTTTCCCTTTTTAAAATTATTATGAATTTTAATGAAAGTTTACAGAGACTCGGATTTCCATTTATTTATTGTTGCAGACTTAAAACTGTTTTAAGATAAAGTTTGCTGGATGACTGAGGAAACCAGGGGCTTCTTGCGTTTGTGCTGTCACTACTTGAGGAATTGTGCCTTGTTGATCTGGTTTGGGACTGCCGGACTAAACCTGGACTTGCACTTTGAGATATTCTTTGTCTTCCCTACTCTCTAACCTATTTCCCTAATAAACTCTTCAACTGTGAGTAAAGTCTGTGAGTCTTGCAATGAACATTGGATCCAATGAATGGTAAAAATAGGTGCAGAAGCATGTGGGGTGGCATGTCTGACTATGTAGCTTTTTGAGTTGAGGTGCTGGAGAAGAGTATTGAACATACCATGGGCTGCCAAGAAAACAAATAGGTCTGTTCTAGAGAGGGTGAAACCAGGCTGCTCCTTGGAGGCAAGAATTTTGAAGCTCCATTGCAACTACTTTAGGTATGTGGCCAGGAAGGACCAATCTTTAGAGAAGGACATCATGCTTGGGAGGGTGTCAGTGCAGGAGAGGAACAGTCTGGATGAGATGGATTGACACAGGAACTGCAGTAATGGGGTAGGAGTATCAGAAACAGTGAGACTGGGTCAGGAGAGGGCTAGGTTCAGAGCTGTATTACACAGGGTCATTATGTGTTGCAGGCATCTGGAAGGTTCATAGAGACAACAATGAACATCACTGATGAGTACAGTACCTCTTTATGAAGCAGGTGGAAGTCAGACTTGGCCATACCCATGTTACAATACCTCCTCCTCTGCTAGGTTTGTGTTTTTTTGTGTGTGATGCATTTTTAAGGGAGTCTTTATTGCTGGCAAACTGGGTAATGGCTTCAGCATGAAGCAATATCCCTAGAGATTCACTAGACCATCAGTTTAAAAGTTGATGGAATACACACTCCCAAAATATCACAAAACACATCATCTCAAGACTTCCAGGAGTTTGAAGTTCACAGAAACAGTAGAAATTTATCAATTGTAAATTAAGAG
>NW_006405102.1:0-2303 GCF_000299155.1 Elephantulus edwardii
AAAGGCATCAATTTTCCTTCCATCACCCCTAGTCATTGTCCAGCTTTCTGATGCATAGCAAATAAATGTGAAGACCATGGCCTTGATCAGGTGCACCTTAGTCTCTACACTGGCATAGTTGCTCTTCAGTACTCTGGAGATGTCCTTGACAGCAGACTTTCCCAATGCAATTCATCTGTTTATTTCCCACAGACGAGAAACTGACACTAGACTTCACGTTTACAAAACAACTGCTTATTAACAAATGAAAACTCAAATGATCAAAAACTGACTCACAAAAAATATTTATAACAGCTATATTTCCTTTTCTCTATAATGATGGCAGGGAGCTCTCATGGTTGAGTGTTATGAAGCTGTACTGTAACCCCAAAGGCATATGGTTCAAACCCTCTAACTGCTCTGAAGGAGAAACATGGGCAATCTTTTCCTGTAGGATTTATTGCTTCTGAAAACCCAGTGGAGAGTCAACGATGGGTTGGTTCTGACTTGGTGGCACATAACAATATGATGACGTAACAAAAATACAGAACCACAAAGAAGAAAAAAAATATAAACTTTTTGAACATATCAATATAAATTGCAAGAATCTTCTCTAACTCCGCTTTACAACATTATAAACTAAAAGACATAAATGTTCATAAATTAATTATACCTCAAAATTCTGCTCCATTATGTTTCCACCTTTACTCAAACTCTCCATAATGGCCTTATTTCGAAGAATATCTTCTTCACTGAGATGTTCTCTTCTTTTCCTTGATTCTAAAACAAGTCCATTTACCAGATAAAAGTCTGCCAAAAAGTTTCCTACTCTTTCCTAAAAGAAAATAAAATATTTTAAAACAGTCAAACTTAATATATTTTTCCTTTAGATTTAAAAAGAATTTCAAAGTGTGTGTGTGTGTGTGTGTGTGTACACACACACACACACACACACATACACACACGTACTACTTAGGTAGAGAAAAACCATATATACCCATTTGGTACTTGAAACTATCAAATTACTTACACTCTCTAACAAAAACATTTTTATTTCTTTTTTATACTTATAGATTTTCAGTCAAATGTTTACATGCACAAAGCAGTATGATAATAATCTGTAAGTTAAAGCTACACAAAAATTCTTAAATAGCACTAAACTTTCTAAAATATTAAGTTGACCATTAAATATGAGAAATAAGGAGAAACCAGGGATGATTACAGTTCCCATTTTACAGACAGGGAAAAAAACACTGAAGAAAAATTAATGGCCCAAGTTACATAGGAATCTCTAGTACAATTATAATTAGATAATTTATGCCAATACTCTTGTCTCTAATAAAACCAAACTTCAAGTTAGTTGCTCGCTGCTTTCAACAAGGAATACAGAATAAAAGAGTAGTAATCATTATTATTAAATATTTACATATATAGACAGAGGAAAGAAATCCAAGTGGTTATTTTTACAAAAACTCAAGAAAAAAGTTTTCTTTCCATAAAATCCTCCTAAACTTTCCACAACATCTTCCTAATCCTTTTTTGCCCCCCAGCCCTGTAAGTGGTTAAGAGGAGTTCTAGTGGTGCACAGTAAGTTATCTTGCTTTGGGTTCAAAGGCTGCTTGCTGCTCTTTGGTAGTTCAAATCTATCAGTGGCTCTGAGAATCTGCTGTGATTCACAGCCTTAGAAACCAAATGGAGGGTGTCACTATGACTCTAAACCAATTCGAGGTCAGTGAGTTTGAGTTTCTTAATTATATAGATGGTTAAGAGTTTAGGGGAGTTTGAGTTTCTTAATTACAGAAGGTTAAGAGTTTAGGAAGGGGAGGAATGATCAAAAACCTCACTGAAAACAAATTTCTATTCTTTATTGGTCTGCAGTCACTTGGATATCATTCTGCTGCTTTTTTGAAGCATTTGAAATATGTATTTAGAATTGCATTGATATTTACCTTTTGGGGTGGCCTCCTTACAGGTCATTATAAAGCAAAGAATTCTGCATCTATTTCTCCCTACAAAATTGGAACCATAGCATTACTGACACCTTCCTTATCTGTCAAATATTTATGATCACGGAGCTCCTGTTCCGGAGCTTTATACTACATAGTAATAGCATTAACTGAATAGCAATTTCAATTTTTTTTATGCTCTCTGAAAGTAGCCATCTAATCCTACCCAAAAGAATAGAGTACAAACAAGTAAACTTCAAAGGCAACAAATGGATTGTAACATAGAGAATCCTACAATATCATTTGTTGCTAAACAGGTTAGAAAAAAATTTAATGATCCTAAACACTCTTGGCACCGTAGCCAGGAAATTAAAAGGC
>NW_006405103.1:0-2301 GCF_000299155.1 Elephantulus edwardii
TGTTCTGTTGTGCATAGGGTTTTCAGAGGCCTGCTATTTCAGAAGTGGGTGGCCAATCCTTCTTCCTAGTCTGTCTTGATCTGAATGTTCAGATTTAGAGGAGTATCTGACAGAGAGCAATTTACTTTTTTTTTTAAATTTAGAGTTTAATAAATATAGATTAAGGGCAAATTAATGTTCTTGAGCTGTGGTGTTGGAGAAGAGCACTGAATATCCCACGGACTACAAAAAGAACAAAGAACCAAATCTTGAAAAAAGTGCAACCAGAGTGCTCATTGGACGCAAAGATGATAAAGTTTCACCTCACATACTTTGGGTATATTGTTAGGAGAGGGTCTTCCTTGGAGAGGGACATGATGCTTAGAAAGTCTGAGTGTCAGCAAAAGAGAAGATCCTTTACCAGGTGGATTGAAATAGTGACTGCCACAATGGGCTGTAGTATGTTGGGAAGTGTGAGGATGACATAAGATAGAACAGGGTTCAGATCTGTTGTTCATAGAGTCACTGTGGGTTGTACTTGAGTTGATGGCACCTAACAACACAAAAAGGCCAAAGGATTGTTGTTGTGTTCTATCAAATTGTAACCAACCCATAGGTGACCTTCCAGTGGGTTTTCAGAGGTAGTTAATCGCACAGGAGAAGATTGCTCATCTTTCTCCTGCAGAGCCCCCGGTGGATCTGAATCATGTGTCTTTGGGATTGCAGTGCAACTTCCTGCCACTAGACTACCAGAAACCCCTTGTTGTTGTATACTATTGAGTTGAAACTGACCTGAAGCTGACCCTTCAGTGGGTTTTCAGAGGTATTTCAGGTAATGTCACGGAAGGAGAGTGCCCAGCCTTCTCTCAGGGAGCAGCTGGTAGATTGGAACTGTGTGCCTTCAGTCTTGCAGTGCAACTTCTTGCCACTTGGCCACCTAGGTGCCATTCAATGGACTCTGACTTGTAGAGATGCTTTTCACCCAGAAAGAAACACTTGTGGTCCTTCTCCTGCCTCACAATTACTGCTCTGCTTGTTTCCATTAGTGAGTTCATTGTTGCAGTCACTCTTGTCAATCCATTTTGGTGAGGGTTTTTTTCTTTTCCACGGACTTGATACATTGCCAAGCATGACATCTTTCCCCAGGGACTGACTCCAAAAGATAATAGGCTCAAAGTATGTGGGATAAAGTCACACCAGCCTCACTTCTGGGGAGCATTTTGACTGCACTTCTTCCAAGACAGACTTGTTCATATTAAAAAGCTAATATAATAATAGAGCAAGTTGAATCAAGTTTTTGTTTTCTCAGTACTTATAAAAGCTATGCTTATCCTATACTGAGGGTGCAGGGTTCATAGAGTCACTGTGAGTCTAGTTGATTTGATGGCACCTGATAACAACATTAATTGCATTATGAAAAAGCTTAAAATGTGAGAATTACCAAAATGTATCATAGAATCATGAAGTGAGCGTTTAGTATTAGAAAGATGGCATAGATTCTTGCTCAGTGAAGAGTTACTACAAAGCTTCAGTTTGTTTAAAGAAGTAATAATACATGAAAAGCAAAATAAAACAGGATCTGCCTGTGCTTTCTCAGATTCTAGAATCAGCCATTTATGGCAGAGATCTTAATTTCTTTTACTGGACAATTATATTTATAAACCAATATTTGAGCACTGGGTATGCTTATTATTGGGGTATAATTGCTTGTATAGCGACCCTATGTACAAGAGCCCTAAATACTGTTCTAGCCTGTGCCAACCTCACCGTCTCAAATGCTCTCATTCCCACCACTCCACTTACAGAATCCATCTCATCGAAGGCCTTCCTCTCCTGCGCCATCCCTCCACTCTCCCAAGCATGATGTCCCTCTCCAAGGACCAATCCCTCCTTGGAACATGCCTAAAATATGTCAGACAAAGCTTCAGAATCCTTGACTCCAAGGAGCATTCTGGCTTCACGCTCTCTAGGACAAACCTGTTTGTTCTCCTAGCAGTCCATGGTATATTCAACACTCTTGTCCAGCACCACAGCACAAAGGCATCAATTCTGTTTCTATCATCCCTATTAATTGTCCAAGTCTCTGATGCATAACACGTAATTGCAAAGACTATAGCCCAGATCAGGCACACCTTAGTCTCCAGCCTGACGTCATTGCTCTTCAGTACTCTTGAGAGGTCACTCACAGCTGACTTTCCCAATGCAGTTCACCTCCTGATTTCCTGGCCAGAGTGTTGACTGTGGAACCAAGTAAACTAAAACTGTTAACTATCTCAATCTCTTCACCATCCATACTGATGCTGCCAATTGGCGCAGTGGTGA
>NW_006405104.1:0-2286 GCF_000299155.1 Elephantulus edwardii
GGACATGTAGTGAGGTAGAGACCGGTCCTTAGAGAGGGACATCATGCTTGGGCGGGTGGAGGGACGGCACAGGAGAGGAAGGCCCTCTATGAGGTGAATTGATTCAGTGACTGGGATAATTGGGATGGGAGTGTCAGAGACAGTGCGATTGGCACAGGACAGAGCGGAGTTTAGGGCTGTTGTACATAGCGTCGGTATGAGTCGCAGGCGACTCGACGGCACATAACAACAACAACACCTTATGCTAGCCAGACAAGTAAACAGAAATTTGCAATGAATCTTTCTTAGCCTCAGGAAAGTCCAGGCCAAAAATCCGTCTTCAGCATATTATAATGGAATCTCTTAGATCACCTAATATTATTTTCTTTCAGTGGTGCAGACACAGAGTTACTTGGGAATCTCTTGCCTTTCCTGCTTGTACATCTGTCTTTATAAATAAGCTATTCTTTGTTAATAGGACACCAGACATTCTAAGTATCTCCGAAAGCTATATATTGGCCTTATCTTCCCCTCACTCCAGAAAGAACCAGCTCTTACACATGCAACACCTGTCCCATTTATGGTGGAAATGCCATGGAGGAGACTTTACAGAAAAGTCAGCTTACATGACAAATACAAAAGTGCTAATGGGGGATGCCTAGGGATCCTTTAGTACTATGGAACCTAGTACTACTTTATTACAAATAGTTGTTGTGTTAAGTAGCATTGAATTGTCCCCAGCTCATGACAACTCTGTGTACAAGAGATCAAAACTCTATAAAGTCCTGTGCCATCCTTACAATCACTATGTCAAGCCATCTCATTGAGGGTCAGTCTCTCCTTTGATGGCCTTCTGTTTTTCTGAGTGGGATACCTTTTTCTAGTAACTGGCGTTTCCAGTTAACATGCCAAAAGTATGCCTCTCCTACCTTCTAAGAAACACTCTGGCTGCACTTAATCTAAGATTTGTTTGTTCTTTTTGCAATCCATGGTATATTTAATAGTTTTCACCAACACCAAACATAAAAGCCATCAATTCTTATTTAATCTTCTTTAAATGTTGTTGTTGTTGTTGTTAGGTACAGTTGAGCCAAGTACGACCCATAGTGATCCTATGAACAACAGATCTGAACCTTGTTCTATCCTGTGCCATCCTCACACTTTCTGACATATTTGAGCCCACTGAAGCAACAACTATGTCAATCCATCTGGGTGAGGGTTTTCCTCTCTTTCACCAACCCTCTACTTTCCAAGTATGATGTTCCTCTCCAAGGAATAGCCTCTCCTAGCAACATAACATATGTGAGATGAAGCTTTCTCATCTTTGCCTCCAAGGAGCACTCTGGCTGTACCTTCCCCAAGACATATCTGTTTTTCCTTTGCTAGTTCATGGGCTATTAAGCACTCTTCTCCAACACTAAACTCTCAGATGTGTAGCAAGTGATTGAAAAGATGATGACCAATCGCCTGACTCAGATGCACCTTAGTCTTCAAACTGACATCATTACTCTTAAATATTCTGGGGTTTATTGTTGTATGGGGTTTTTTTTTACTATCAATTCAATTTTATTTACACTGTGAAATACATTTCAAGATGTTCTGTAACTAAATTAATTATGAGCTAATGGAAAGACCACTGAAATATTGCAAAGAGCTTTTTGGTATTTTAACATACATTTGTCTCTTTTCCTGACTATCCATACTTATCCAAGTAAGATAAAATTATTGACAGTTTCAATCATTTCTCCATCTATCATAATGTTACCTATTGGCTCAGTTGTGAGGATCTCTGTTTTCTTAATATTGCATTGTTTCATTATGTTGTACTTCGGTTCACTATGTGCCTAGGCCAATATATAAGAATGCTGGCGGCACTATGTTTTGGGCTGCTCCACCAGTCAGTTCATGGCAGAAAATAGGCAATCTTCTTTCCTAAATTTTTATCACTATAAAATCCTAATGGAAAACTGCCATGAGTAAATTCAACACAAAGGGAAAAATTGTTACTCCCTAGTTATTCCAGAATTCCAATTCCTTTCACTAACAAAATTCATTAAATGGCCATCTTATAATTATTTTTTTAAAGTATTTGACATTTTGTTCATGTCCATGAGATGAAAGGGTTTCTTTTGGAGGAAAAAAATTACAAAGGACAGTTTATATTCCCTTAATCTTAATAACACATACTCCCATGGGTACAAGTGACACTTTATGAAGGTTTCGAAATACATTTATATTTGATTTTTTAAAATATTTTTTTACAGAGGTTTTGGATTTCCATTCATTCATTGCCGCAATTTTCTCCCT
>NW_006405105.1:0-2298 GCF_000299155.1 Elephantulus edwardii
GCTTGTGAGATCTTATATGAGAGGATGAAATCCCTGGGGCCCGACGTCCCAGAGTTAATTATCCTTCCAGTGTACTCTGCCCTGCCCAGTGAGATGCAGACCCGAATCTTTGATCCCGCTCCACCTGGCAGCAGAAAGGTTGTCATTGCAACCAACATTGCGGAGACATCGCTGACTATTGATGGCATCTACTATGTGGTAGACCCTGGATTCGTGAAGCAGAAAGTGTACAATTCCAAGACGGGGATAGACCAGCTTGTGGTAACGCCCATTTCTCAGGCTCAGGCAAAGCAGAGAGCTGGAAGAGCTGGGAGAACGGGCCCAGGGAAGTGCTACAGGCTGTACACAGAACGGGCCTACCGAGATGAAATGCTGACCACCAACGTGCCCGAGATCCAGAGAACCAACTTAGCAAGCACGGTACTCTCTCTCAAGGCCATGGGCATCAATGACCTGCTGTCCTTTGACTTCATGGATGCCCCCCCAATGGAAACCTTGGTCACTGCCATGGAACAGTTGTACACGCTGGGAGCTCTGGATGACGAGGGCCTGCTCACTCGCCTGGGCCGCAGGATGGCAGAGTTCCCTCTGGAGCCCATGCTCTGTAAAATGCTCATCATGTCGGTGCATCTGGGATGCAGTGAGGAAATGCTGACCATCGTGTCTATGCTGTCTGTGCAGAATGTCTTCTACAGGCCCAAGGATAAACAAGCCCTTGCAGATCAGAAGAAGGCTAAATTCCACCAGACCGAGGGGGACCACCTCACGCTGTTAGCCGTGTACAACTCCTGGAAGAACAACAAGTTCTCCAACCCATGGTGCTATGAGAACTTCATCCAGGCTCGTTCCCTGCGCCGGGCCCAGGACATCCGCAAGCAGATGTTGGGTATCATGGACAGACACAAGCTGGATGTGGTCTCCTGTGGCAAGTCCACAGTCCGCGTGCAGAAGGCCATCTGCAGTGGGTTCTTCAGGAATGCTGCCAAGAAAGACCCACAGGAGGGTTACCGGACGCTGATTGACCAGCAGGTGGTCTACATCCACCCTTCCAGCGCGCTCTTCAACAGACAGCCTGAATGGGTGGTGTACCACGAGCTGGTGCTGACCACGAAGGAGTACATGCGTGAGGTCACCACCATCGATCCCCGGTGGCTTGTGGAGTTTGCCCCTGCCTTCTTCAAGGTTTCTGACCCGACCAAGCTAAGCAAGCAGAAGAAACAGCAGCGTCTGGAGCCCCTGTACAACCGCTATGAGGAGCCCAACGCCTGGAGAATATCCCGCGCCTTCCGGCGACGCTGAATGGCAGATCTCCTCCCTGCCGACCTCTTTTGCATCAGTGGCTTAGGCTCGGACTTTGGCGTACTTGTAGCACGCTGGCCCTGAGAAGACAGCTGTCCTGGACTGAACATCCTAACTGTCTCTAATTAATAGTGTCTCTATTAATACTGTCTCTATTAATAGTGACCTCATGTTTTAACAGATCAAAACCTTACCTGATGCTATCACATCCTCACAATAAAGCTATGATCAAGCCCATTGTTGCCCACTGTGTCAATCTACCTTTTGAGGGTCTTCCTTTCTTTAACATTTTGAACTGTATGCCTTTGGGATGACAGAACCGCCCCTTATCCCCACTGTGGGGAAGTTCTTGTAGTTCTTTTTTTTAATACTAGGTTAGTAGAGGCTTAACCATAACAGAAATGTCGGCGGTCTTGAGGGGGTGGGAGAGGAGATCTGATATCTCCCAAGATTAACCTTCAATTAAAAAAAAAAAATTACTGTACATGTGATTTTTCTTTTTCTTCCTCCCTCTTCATACATTTGTGCTATTCATGTACTCTTGGCACATTTCAATAAAATTGTTTGGAAAATAAAATAAAAAGAAACATTTTGCTAAGGAATTCTATATTCACAGATATTATAGATCTATCTATTCTTCTATCTATAGACCCATTTCCATGAAGTCAGTCATGACCCTGTAGGGCAGAATAGAATTTCCCCATAGACTTTACAATGCTATAATTTTTTCAGAAAGACAGACTGACACATCTTTCTCTTTCACAACATTTGGCATTGGAACAACCATCTATCTGTGGAGTCTTTAAAATAACTTGAGTATCAGGATTGGTGGAAGATCTATTAACAATCTGCGTTATGCAGATGACACAACCCTGCTTGCTCAAACGGAGGAGGACCTGATGCACTTGCTGCGAAGGGTCAAGGACTGCAGCCTTCAGTATGGACTGAGGCTCAATGTCAAGAAGACAAAGATTCTCACCACTGGACCAATTGGCAGCG
>NW_006405106.1:0-2297 GCF_000299155.1 Elephantulus edwardii
TGGCATTTGGACAAGAACAAACTGGAAGGAGGGTAGAGAGAATAGTGCAACAATGAATGAATTGAAACCCAAAATCTCTGTAAATGTTTATGAAAATTAATAAAATATAGAAAAAAAAAGTTGAAGTTCTCAAATATTTCATCTTAACTTGAAGCCAAAGTCAGCATTCTTGGTAATGGAAATAAAAAAAAAATATCAAAACTGTGTTACATTTGGAAAATCAATTGTGATAGTCCTCTGTGAAGGGCTTAAGAGCAAAAAAGTCACTTTAAAGACCAAGTTGTGCCTGATACAAGCCATAATCTTTTTAAATACTTTTTATGCATGTAAAAGTTAGACAGTGACTACGGATGACCGAGTAAAATCCATGTCTTTGAATTATGGTTGTGGGAAGTCTGAATATTCTATGGCCTGCCAAAATAATAAACATGTGTTTCTTGGGCAAGTGCAATCAGAATTTTCCTTAGGGCAGGGATAGGAAAACTTTGTCGTACATACTCTGAGCCTGTTAAGAAAGACAAGTCATTGGGGGAAAAAAACCCCAAACAAATGATTTTGCTTTGAATGTTGGAGCATTAGTGAAAGATAAGAAGACAATTGGCAAGTTGGATTGACACAGTGACAGTAATCATGGACTCAAGTATATCAGAGATGGTGAGGTTGGCATAAAATAGGGCAAGTCCCAAATCTGTTGTTCATAGAATTGCTGTGAATATAGTGGACTTCATGGTACACAATAAAAACAATGATGAACACGACTACACAACAATCCTTAAAGAAATAACTGCTGAAGATCAAAGAGTTCAATATCAGTATGGATTTTACCACCACAACAACAAAGAATAGAAATCCTGACAGTTTAAAAAATAGACACAATAATTATGCTAAGTAGAGAAAAGTATTAAGTAATTTATGAATTAATTTTGCTTGAACCTACAGTCATTTCCTCTCAGAGTAGAGGTTATATTCAAATAGTGTATTACATTGAGAAAATCTGCTTCAAAAGACATCTTTATACTGGTAAAATATAACAAGAGAATGTATCTCTTTTTTTTTAGGTTTGGGGTTTTTTATTAATTAATTTTAATGAAAGTTTACAGAGACTGGATTTCCATTCATTCATTGTTACATTTTTTGACAGTGTATAACTTTTGTGATATTTATTTTGGTGATATTTTTTGAGCCTGAAAAAATGCCATAGCATTTTAAATAACCTCGTATGCATTTGAAATTAAGCAATGAATTAATAATTGATAATTTTAAAGCATGTAATTAAAAAAATATATATATAATTGATTGTCAGCACAATGAACAAATATAATTTTGTAAAACATTTTATAATCAAAATGTTGAAATTTCATCTGCTGTGCAATTCAAGTATTATGGCATATTATCACCACGTGAAAAACACCATTCTTGTTAAACAGAACATCAGCATAATAGAGAAGGAGGACTATCAATAAGACAGACTGATAGATTGCCTCAGACATTGGGCTCAAATACAGCAGTGATCGTTTTGTTGTAAACTAGACAGTATTTTTTTGTGTATTAATGTTTGTTGAGTGGGTACCTAATTTTTGGCACTTGTTAAGAACAATTACATGTGTACCCTGCAGAATTGTGCTTCACAAGGGTTTTCAAGACCATGTCCTTTTGAAAACAGAGAAACAGGACTTTCTCCTTCTCTGGAGGCATCTCTGACCATTTAGTTTAGTGTCCCACTCAGTGCACCACAGAAATTAGTAACTAGTGTCTTTTCTGAAGACTTACATTTTAACATCGGGTCTTGAGTTATCTTCCCATGTCCAAAAGCTGCTAGCTGCCTTACGGAATAATCCAATCCAAAAGGAAGTAGTTATTTGACTTTGAATGAAGTCCTATAATGAAATAAACATAGTCTATGACTGAATATAATTTTCTGCTTTTGAAATTAATTGAATCACTTTATTTATACTATATAACTTCAGTCTCAGTGTAGTGACAATTTTGACATAATCTGAAAAATGCCTATTTTATTAAATGTAGATGTAAGTTTGATGTAAAAAGCAATTTTACTTTTTTTAAGTTTAACTTTGATTTTAAGAAAAGTTTACAGAAAAGTTGAATTTTCTGTCATCCATTCTTGTATATTTTTACCCTTCCTCTCTCCATTCCTCCTCTCTCAGCTGACTTGTACTTTTTACTTGTTTTTTTTTTTTAATATTAATTCATTGTTGCGCAGTAACCTACCTCCTCCACAGCCCACAGTCCTCTTTGCAGTGTACCACTTATTCTGGGCTGTAATTATACATATCATG
>NW_006405107.1:0-1131 GCF_000299155.1 Elephantulus edwardii
ACAAAACAATGAGAAGAACCCGACCCTGTGCTAATATGTGGTCGAGGTTATGTTTGTGTTTTTCCACAGGACACTGAAAGTGCAAAATGGCTTCCTGAAAGGCTGCTACACTTTGCAGAAGATGTCTTGCCTAAGAGAAATAAGGATGGTGATATTGCCAACTCTGATAATGAGAATTCATGCTGAATCTTAATGGACACATGTTCCAGATCCACCCTTACTTCATCCTGTCAGCTGGAGGAAAATGTTACTGCAGATTTGAACTTGTACGATTGGGCTCCATCAAATACAGTCAAAGCTGAAGGATTGGTAGGAGAAATTTGAACTGTTAATCACTGTAATTATCAAACTGAGTTATGGAAATTAGTAGTTGGGTTTGGTAATGTCAACTTATGTTGCTGAAAGGGTTGTAAAGAAAAAAAATCTTACAATAAGATACATAAAAGCCTGTATACCTGAACCTTATGCATTATTAGTTGGATAAAGTAAAATTAATTTTCTGGGGAGTCAATATAATATTTCTTGTCCTCTATGTAATATTACTAACTGTATTAATGGTATCAAGGAAAATAATTCTGTAATAATTTTTAAAAAACCTTCATTTATTATAATCCCTGTAAGAATCAATGCAACATGGTATTCTAATACCAGTTTACAAATTTTGAAAGAATTGAATGCTTTGACTATAAGAACTAAAAGAGCTGTAAGATTAATAATTGAAGGAATAATGTCATTAAAAGCTATTATAATAGCTGTATTTACTTCTGTTGTTGCTTTAACACAAGAAGTGCAAACTGTTGAATTTGTAAATGGATTAATGCATAATGTAACAAAAAATTGGATAGAACAAGAAAATGTGGATGAAATTATGGAGCAAAAGTTAAATGCCTTATATGATATGGTGAAGTTATTCGGTAATATGGCACAACAAATTAGAGTAAGAGAAAAATTAAAATGCCATGCAGCCTATGATTCTGTGTTGTTGTTATGTGCCGTCGAGTCGTTTGCGACTCATAGCGACCCTATATACAACAGCCCTAAACCGTGCTCTATCCCGTGCCAATCTCATTGCCTCTGACACACCCATCCCGATTACCCCAGTCACTGAATCAATCCACCTCATTGAGGGGC
>NW_006405107.1:1680-2286 GCF_000299155.1 Elephantulus edwardii
GCTGGTGCCAAGACTGTTGACTATGGAGCTAAGCAAAGTAAAGCTAGGTACAATCTCAATCTCTTCACCATCCATCCTGATGCTGCCAATTGTAGGTCATACAAATTAAGAAAATTATTGATATCTAAATTCCAATCATTATCACGGCTAATAACAAAATACCCAAGATATAGATATTTCTCTGGCAGAACTAGCTAGTCAAATATTTGAAAATCTCAAAAACTGGTTTTCTTCAGCCACTTTATTTAAAAGTCTGCTTTTTATGATTGTTGTTCTTGGTATTGTTGAGATATATATATACACACTATGGATCCTTCCTTGTGTTGGTTGTATATTGGCCAAGCAATATCAAGAATTGCTGGGAAAGGTACATAGGATACAACTTAAGGCCCTCCCCAGATGAATGCAGGACGTGTAGCCAATAAGGGGTAAGACCTTGGCTATTCCTTAGCAACCTAAAACAGAGGGCTCAGGCCAAGATGTGAGTTTCTCCATGATGGGTAAGCAAGGAAAACAGGTACGGGGCAATCTAAGACAGGCAGCGTCCCATTATATAATAAATAAATTAAGGAGACCTGTTGGGGCCTGGCTAACTTGTAAAGCAAG
>NW_006405108.1:0-2293 GCF_000299155.1 Elephantulus edwardii
CAGCGCTGGAATCCCCTAGAAAGAGCATCATCTTTGAGCCTTATCCCTCTGTGGTGGACCCCACTGATCCCAAAACTCTCGCCTTTAACCCTAAGGTAACATTGTTTGGGGAAAAGAAAAGGCTAAGGAACAGTGTTCATAGGAACTTAGACTAAGGAAAAGAAGAAATGGAATATTTGACTGAAATTAAAACTCTTTAAGAAAGCAAAAGCTAAAAAAAAAAATAAAAAAGTAAGAGCTTATTGAGAATAGGGTGTCATCACTTAGGCTTATAGAGTTGAAGTGGAGAAGGTGTTCCAGCACCTAGTCAGGAAATGAATGTAGATTAGAGAAGAAAATGACTCTGCCTGAATGAACACTTCAAGTGAAAGAGAAAGCCGACCTTATGCCTTGTTTCTTGGGAACTCTTGAATCCTAGGATGTTGCTGTTTCAGTAAATAAAATATGAATTTCTCAGAAGCATGAAAGAAGAATTAATATCTGACGGTCTGGTGGCTTAATATAAGGAATTAATTGCACTGCCAATGTAGGTACATGGTTTGAATCCACCAGTTGCTCCACAGGAGACAGAAAGTCAATTCCTGTGTAGATTACTACCTATGAAAACCACTGGAAGGTCAGCTATGGATTTATTCCAACTCAACATTACACACCAACGACAAAGGAGGGATATGCACTTGAACCAGACAAACCTGAATTCTACTAAAGTTCTGCTACTCCCTAGCTGAATTGTTTTAGGTCATTTGATGAACCTCTGTTCCCTTATCTGTAAAATGGGAATAAAATCTATCTTGTACATCTTTTAAAATAAGAGAGAATATATGTGAGGAAACTAGCACAGTGCCACACTATTATTATTTTCATTACATGTGTTGAGCACAGTACTAGACTTTTTAGGTGGGTTATACGATTACATTTAATCCTTAGAACATCTCTGTTAGGGTGGTAGGTGTTCATTCACAAACAGGGATGCTGAGATTATGAGAATTTAAGAAATTCTCCCTAGTACTTCCAGCTGGTAAAAGAGAACTAATAGTGATTCCAGAACTGTCTGAATTAAAGTTTATGCTCCTTCCATGATACACTACACTTTGCTTTGGGGCTAGACTTTTTTGTACATTTGGTCTCCTTTCTATCACATCATACTCTTCTACATTTCTTCATCTGGTTCTTCTCTTTCTTTTGGTTTCCACAGAAGAAGAATTATGAGCGGCTCCAGAAAGCTCTGGATAGTGTGATGTCCATCCGAGAGATGACCCAGGTATTCTGCCCTCTGTTGTGCTCAGCTCAAATGTCCTAGTCTACTTGGAATTTGTGGGAGTGGGGTGAACATTTAGAGATGCTACTCAATGTCCTCACTGTATTTTCTCTAGTCTTCTTTCTTTAACTTTCCCAATCCTTGTTCTCTGTTTTGTTAGCTGTTACTTTTTTTTCTCTTCACTCTTAATGTCTCTCTCAATCTTTACCTTTGCTGCTAATTCCTTCACGAATTGTTCATATTTAATGTTTCCCCCATAATTCTTAGGCAATTAGGGAAGTAAGGGAAAGACCTCTGCTCTGGGTTGGGAGGGTGAGGATGTGGGCTTGGAGGTAAGGAACTAGACCCAGGGGCCTACATCTTCTGTCCTTTTAGGGGTGGGGCAGCCACATGAAGCAGTGACCATCCTTTGACTCAAGGCTGTCCCTCACCAGACTTCCCCACCCCTCGTCTGCAATCTCTGCATGAATAGACATTCATTTGTACTCATATTTACAGGTGGGCCTCTTCTCAGCAAATCCTATATGTCACAGTTCAGATTAACATATAAGATACACCTAGGAGGGATGACTTACATGGCAGAGGACTCTTTGCTGTATGTAAAGTTTTACTGCAGGATTCTTTAGCTTAATTTTTCTGGGACATTGGTTTAAGTTCTTTTTTGATTTACAATCAACTTTTTAGGGCTTGTAGGAATTGCATAAAATGAGGGAGACCCACCTGCATGTTGTATTGTAAACATCTTCTATCATTTTCATATTTATGAGTTTTCCCAACCTGACTGGGACTCTTTGAGGGTGGGAACCCCATTTCCTCTTGCCTCCCCCTCAACCTTCAGTGTCTAGCCCTGGGCCCGGATAGTCAGTCTGTGGAAAGTGGGAGGGTTCCTACCTCTCCTTAGAATTAACCTTCTGGCCATTGTCTTCCAGGGCTCATATTTGGAAATCAAGAAGCAGATGGACAAGCTGGATCCCCTGGCCCATCCTCTTCTGCAGTGGTATGGATAGAATGGGTCACCCTTCCCTAGAGATGGGG
>NW_006405109.1:0-2283 GCF_000299155.1 Elephantulus edwardii
AATGAAACACAGATAGACATTTCTTTGGTTCTCTCTGTTTTCAACTAAGATCTACCTAGCATTGGCTGTAATATCTCAGATGTCATGGTCTCTTCTAAACCCTGCCTGAACCTCTGGCAGTTCTCTGTTGATGTGCTATTACAGTTGTATTTTGATAATTTTCAGCAGGATCTTCCTTGCATGCATTAAAATTGGTCTATTTTAGGGTTTTTTATTTGCTTGTTTTTATAATGCATTTGCCTACCTTAGGAATTAGAGTTATGCTTTTCTTCGTAGAATGATTCTGGCAGTATTCCTTCTTTTTCTACTTTTCTGAATTAATTAAATTAAAATTGGTGATAGTTTGTCCCTGAATGTTTAGTAGAATTCAACCATAAAGTCAACTTTTTTGTTGGGAAGGCTCTTTTGATCTGTTCATCTTTTTTACCTTTTTGATGCATCTGTTTAAGCATTCTACATCTGTCTATGTCAATCTGAGTAGGGTATGAGTTCCTAGGAATTTGTTCATGTCTTCTTGTTTTCAAAATTTATCAGAGTATATAGTTGTTATGTTGTTAACTGCCATTGAGTCAAGTACAACTCATAGCAACCTATGAATGACAGCTCTGAATCCCTGTCCTATCCTGTATAATCCTTAGAATCTCTGACATCTCCAGACCACTGCTGTAGTCACTGTGTCAATTGACCTGATTTAGGGTCTTCCTCTCCTGATCATCCCTTTACCTTTCCAAGAATGTCTCCATGTAATTACCTCTCCCAGTAACACGTCCAAAGTATATGAGATGAAGCTTTATCAGCTTTGTCTTCAAGAAATACTGTATGCTACACCCTTTTGAAGACATCTATTTTTTGTTTCATTGTCTATGGGATATTCATCACTCTTTGCAAGACCATGGTTAAAACGCATCAATTCTTCTTCTATAATCAGGAGTCATTTTCTAGTTCTCCAATGCTTAGAAAGTTATGGAAAAGAACATGACCTGAATTAGGCACACCTTAGTGTTCAAACTGACATCATTACTCCTCAACAACTGAAAAGATACTTAACTGCAAAGTATTTAAATTCAATACTTCTCCTAATCACCTGACTGTTGTACTGACAAGTGTACTGATGGTGGATCTAAGATAAAGTCTCTGACAGATTTAATCCTTTCTCTGTCAGTGATGGCATTGCCTATAGGTTCAGTGGTGAAGATTTTTGTGTTTTTCATGTTGAGATCAATCTATACTGATGGCTGCAATCTTTGATCTTCTGTAGCAAGTGCTTTAAGTCCTCATCAATTTCAACAAGAAAGGTTATGCCATCTACATATCTCAGGTTGTTGATAAGTCTTCATCCAGGCTTTATGCCAAATTTTATTTCATAAACACCAGCTACTCAAGTAATTTGCTCAGCATACATATTGAATAGGTATGGTGAAAGTATACAACCCTGACACAAAACTTTTTACATTTTAAATCCCATAATGTTGCCTTGCTCTGTTCACATAATGGACTCTCAGTCTGTGTATAGATTTCTCATTAGTGTAATTAAGTGTTCTGGGATTCTTTCTTATCAATGTAAGCCATAATTATTTATTATACATACAGTCAAATGCCTTTTTATAGTCAATAAAACACAAATAGATATTTTTTTTGTATTCTATGTTTTCAGCCAGGATCCATCAGATATCAACAATAATATCCTTGGGTTCTAAATTAAGAAGTGTCAGACATTCAAGCTATATTTAGAAGAGGCCATGGCACTAGCTATATCCTTTATTAGAGTATAATTTTTTCATAATAATGCTGATATTTTAAATTTAATTTCAGCTGGCTCTGTTGAGATGCCACCTCTTTCACTTCTTAATCAAGTTATTTCTATCCTTTTTTTTTTGCTTTCCAGTGGTTTGTTTATTTTATGGATTCTTTAAGAACTACCTCCTAGTCTTGGTGGTTCCAATTGTTTTTCTCTTTTCTGTCACTTTAATTTCAGCCCTTTTACCTATAATTCCCTTTTCCTACTAGATACTATAGTGTTAATTAGTTGTTCTATGTGTATGATGCAGATACTGATTAGGTCATTAATTTTGTCTTTCTTCCTTCTTTATGTGTTTTCCTATTGCTGTAAACTGGCCTCTGATGATGACTTCAGCTGTATCCCAGAGGTTTTAATATGTTTCATTTTCACTTATTTTGAGGAAACTTGTTATTTCTTCTATAAATCATGTTATAGAATGTCTATCTGTGTTTCACTGATTATGCAAAGGCATTTGACTGTGTGGATCATAACAAACTGTGGCT
>NW_006405110.1:0-2291 GCF_000299155.1 Elephantulus edwardii
CCAACCTGGTTGGGCACGAGTTGCAGACAGACGCGGAGCTGCAGCTGACAACCTTCACACCGCTCATTCAGTACGGCTGCTCCAGCCAGCTGCAGGTGGGCGCGCCCCCTCCCAGCCCCTGCCCCCGCCCCCTGACAGGAACTCTTGGGCAGGGACGCCCCAAAACAACTTGGCGTAATCCTCGCCAAGTAGAGCCCCTAGACCACTTCCTAGCCCGACGGGTAAAAACTCTCCTGGAAAAGTGATTTCCATCCCCACCCCCACTTTTCTGTCCCTTCTCAGAGACTGGAGGCCAAAACGTTGTTGTAAGTCATCTGGCCTGCGAAGGAACCCACTTTTACACCCCGCCCTTCCGTTTTTCTCCCCTGCCCACTAAGTCTGGCCAAGCCCCTAACCCCAATGGAGTTGAGGGTTATCTTTGCCAAGGATTCCGGCCGCCGCTACTGGGTGGGCGAGTCCCTGGCTGGGCAGCCAGCTGCAACTAAAACTTAGAAGTAATAAGGGATATGAACTCTCTTCCCTGTCCCTCTGTGTCCCCCCCCCAAACTTTTGGGTGACTTTTTAAATGAAACCCTGCTGGGGGTGACCCATCCTCGCGTGATCCTATCTGATTTTAGAGGTCACGCAGGAAGGAAAGGTTTAGTCATACTCGCAGGTTGAGGACAGCTTTAATGCTTGGGAGAAGAGAGAACACAGCTTGGTAAAAACATAATGGTGTGGTTCAAACTCCAGAAAGGTAGTCTGTATTTTGGAAGAAATTTTTCTTCTGCACTCATTAAAACTTGTTAAAGCTTATGTACTAATATTGAAAATGCTCCTCCTATAGCAAAAAGTGAGGAAATAATTTGCATGCAGGAGGTGATAATATCTTGTAAAAACAACCAGTTTGTGTTTAAAAGGACCAAAAGGAAATGTTTTTAAAAGTGTTAACATTGGTTGCATTTTGCTTGGTAGGGCACTGAGTGATTTTTAGAATGAGAAAGGGGAGAGTTTGCGGAGGGGGGAGAATAGATTGTTTTTGTCCTGCCTGAAAAGCTTCAGAAATCTGTGGTCGTGGCTGAAAACTTCTGAAAGATAAGAAACAGACATGCAACTTACTAGGTGCATGCTTTTACATAGATCATTTTAAAAGTTGGATTGCGGTTGCAAAAAAAGATGGCTAGGATTAGACCTGTTGCTAGTGAAATGTCCCTGTGGACGTTTCAGAAGTTTGGAACCAGGTTATAAAAGCCTCAAAAATGATCCTCTAGTTCTCAGTTTGGAAACAGCATAGATAGCCTGACATCAGTGGCAATTTTGCTGGAGAAACAGCTTTTGCAGGGATATATATTTTTAATTACATGTATCCTGGGGAAGCAGCCAAGCTGTTTTGAAGGACAGGACTGGATCCCTTTACATGCTGGAAAATAGTTACTTGTAACTCTAGACTTTGTAGACAACATCTGTAAGGAGCCAAGCAGACTGTTTATCAATGCTGGAGGAATTGAGGACAGCAACTGGAGTCTCCCCTGCTGGTATTACAGTTTGCAGGGACTTAACATTTACATTTTCCTATTGTGCTTCATTATTATTCATTTAGGAAACTTGGCCAAACAAAACCCTGGTGACCAGAGACCTCACTCTCCCTCCCAGCCTTGAGTCAGTCTTCCAATCAGGACGTTTTCTGTTTCAATATGAAACTGATTTAAAAAAAAAAATAAATAACTAAAGGATAAGATATAAAACAGAATATTAGCAAGAAAAATCATCTACATTTTCTAAATTTGTTCTTATGTAGACAAATAAATGGAAGCAAAAATAATCACCCTATCAGAGAAATAGTGATCATTTGACTAGTCTATTCACCCCTTTCTAAAAGTAGCTGAAAAGGGAGGGGTCTTGAAAGCCATTTCACCACACACATTTATTTCCTCCAGTGCTGTGCAGAGATGGATTATGTAATTCTTCTTCAAACCCTTTTTTTTATGTATGTACTTATTTTTGTTCCCCTGAAAAGGATCATGAGAGTCAAACTAAGAAAAGTGTGTAAATGATGGGTTATTAAGCATGCCTGAGGTAAGAGTAAACAGTCATACTCCACACAGACTGGTTTAAAAGTAGAAATGCACATTACCTAGAAGCATTCAACTCAGCTTTGTGCAGGCATTTGGTCAGACTCCCAAGTCATTGTTTTCTTTGTTCATTTCATTACTTTTCCAGTTCTTCCTTTGTTCGGTTTATGTGCCAATGTGCACAGAGAAGATCAACATCCCCATTGGCCCGTGTGGCGGCATGTGTCTTTCAGTCAAGAG
>NW_006405111.1:0-2236 GCF_000299155.1 Elephantulus edwardii
GTCACAAAGTTCAGAGCTCGCGGGGGGTGCGAGCCGGTTCTCGGGGCAGCAATGCTATACCTGAAGATGGGGGTCGTGGGTCAGGGCTGCAGGGGTGTGTCCCGATTCAAGTCCACTCCCTCCATGCCCTGCATCTGCGCACAGCACCTTGGCCAGTCCCAAGGTTCAGAGATGGCTGGGGGTGCGAGCCGGGTCGGGGTTGGGTAACAATGCGATACCTGAAGATTGGGGTCTTGGGTCAGAGCTGCAGGGGTGTGCCTAAATTCAATCCCACTCCCACCATCCACTGCGTCTGTGCCCAGCACCTTGGCCAGTCCCAAAGTTCAGAGCTGGCTGGGGCGTGCGAGTCACGTCGGGGGGGAGCTATGCGATACCTGGAGATGGGGGTCATGCGTCAGAGCTACAGGGGTGTGTCCCGATTGAAATCCACTCCCATTGTCCACTGCATCTGCGCACAGCAGCTTGGCCAGTCCCAAGGTTCCGAACTGGCGGGAGGGGGGGGGTGAGGGCCGAGTTGGGGGGTATCAATGTGATACCTTAAGATGTGGGTCGTGGGTCAGAGCTGTAGTGGTGTGCCCCGATTCAAATCCACACCCACCATACCCTGCATCTGCGCAAAGCACCTTGGCCAGTCCCAAAGTTCAGAGCTGGCTGGGGGGTGCGAGCCAGGTCGGGGTGAGGGAGCAATGCGATATCTGAAAATGGGGGTCGTGGGTCAGAGCTGCACGGGTGTGTCCCAATTCAAGTCCACTCCCACCGTCCACTGCGTCTCCGCACAACACCTTGGCCAGTCCAAAAATTCAGAGCTGGCTGGGGGAGCGAGCCGGTTCGGGGGGGAGAATGTCACACCTGAAGATGGGGGTCGTGGGTCAGAGCTGTAGGGGTGTGCCTCAAGTCAAGCCCACTCCCACTGTCCACTGCGTGGGCACACAGCACCTTGGCCAGTCCCAAAGTTCAGAGCTGGCTGGGGCGTGCGAGCCAGGTCGGGGGCGATCTATGCGATACCTGGAGATGGGGGTCGTGGGTCAGAGCTGCAGGGGTGTGTCCCAATTCAAGTCCACTCCCACCGATCACTGCGTCTGCGCACAGCACCGTGGCGAATTACAATGTTCAGAATTGAAGGGGGGGTGCGAGCCAGGTTGGAGGAGAGCAATGCTATACCTGAAGATGGGGGTCATAGGTCAGAGCTGCAGGGGTGTGTCCCGATTGAAGTCCACTCCCACCGTCCACTGCATCTGCGCGCAGCACCTTGGCCAGTCCCAAAGTTCAGAGTTGGCTGGGGGGTGCGAACCGGGTTGGCGTGGGGGACCAATGTGATACCTGAAATTGGGGGTTGTGAGTCAGAGCTGCAGTGGTGTGACCCGATTCAAGTCCACTCCCACCATCCACTGTGTCTGCGCACAGCGCATTGGCCAGTCTCTAAGTTCAGAGTTGGCGGGGGGGTGGTGTGAGCTGGGTCGGGGGGGAGCAATGCGATACCTGAAGATGGGGGTGGTGGGTCAGAGCTGCAGGGGTGTGTCCCGATTCAAGTCCACTCCCACCGTCCAATGCATCTGCGCACAGCACCTTGGCCAGTTGCAAAGTTCAGAGCTGGTGGGGGGTGCCAGCTGGGTCGTGGGGGAACGATGCGATACCTGAAGATGGGGTTCGTGGGTCAGACCTGCAGGGGTGCGTTCCGATTCAAGTCAACTCCCACCGTCCACTGCGTCTGCTCACAGCACCTTGGCCAGTCACAAAGTTCAGAGCTGGCGGGGGGTGCGAGCCGGGTCGGGGGGAGCAATGCGATACCTGAAGATGAGCGTCGTGGATCAGAGCTGCACGGGTGTGTCCCGATTCAAGTCCACTCCCACCGTCCACTGCGTCTGCGCACAGCACCTTGGCCAGTCCCAAAGTTCAGAGCTGGCTGGGGGTGTGAACCGGGTCGGGAGGGAGAATGTCACACCTGAAGATGGGGGTCGTGGGTCAGAGCTGCAGGGGTGTGCCTCGAGTCAAGCCCACTCCCACCGTCCACTGCGTAGGCGCATAGCACCTTGTCCAGTCCCAAAGTTCAGAGCTGGCTGGGGCGTGCGAGCCAGGTCAGGGGGGGGGCTATGCGATACCTGGAGATGGGGGTCGTGCGTCAGAGCTACAGGGGTGTGTCCCGATTCAAGTCCACTCCCATTGTCCACTGCATCTCCGCACAGCACCTTGGCCACTCCCAAAGTTCAGAGATGGCTGCGGGGTTGTGAGCCGGGTC
>NW_006405112.1:0-487 GCF_000299155.1 Elephantulus edwardii
GGTGGGAGTGGACTTGAATCGGGACACACCCCTGCACCTCTGACCCACGGCCCCCATCTTCAGGTATTGCATTGCTCCCCAACGACCCGGCTCACGCACCCCACCCCACCAACTCTGAACTTTGGGACTGGCCAAGGGCTGTGCGCAGACGCAGTGGACAGTGGGAGTGGACTTTAATCGGGACACACCCCTGCAGTTCTGACCCACGGCCCCTATCTTCAGGTATTGCATTGCCCACCCCCCAACCCGGGTCGCGCCCCGCACCACCCGCCAACTCTAAACTTTGGGACTGGCCAAGGGAAGTGCGCAGACGCAGTGGACAGTCAGAGTGGACTTCAATCGGGACACACCCCTGCAACTCTGACCCACGACCCCCATCTTCAGATATTGCATTCCTCCACCCCCATCCAACTATGAACTTTGTGACTGGCCAACGGCCGTTGCGCAGATGCAGTGGTCGGTGAGAGTGGACTTGAATCGGGACACA
>NW_006405112.1:1372-2009 GCF_000299155.1 Elephantulus edwardii
GCACGGCCCCCATCTTCAGGAAATGCATATCTCCCCCCCAACCCTGCTCGCGCCCCTCACCCCGCCAACTCTGAACTTTGGGACTGGCCAAGGACCGTGCACAGATGCAGTGCACGGTGGGAGTGGACTTGAATCGGGACACATCCCTGCAGCTCTGACCCACGACCCCCATCTCCCCATCTTCAGGTATTGCATTGCACCCCCCTTACTCAGCTCGCTCTCCCCCCCCACACCACCAACTTTGAACTTTGGGACTGGACAAGGGCCGTGCGCAGACTCAATGGACAGTGGGATTGGACTTGAATCGGGACACACCCCTGCAACTCTGACCCACGACCCCCATCTTCAGGTATTGCATTGCTCCCCCCCGACGCGGCTGATGCCCCCCTCTGCCAACTCTGATCTTTGGGACTGGCCAAGGGCCTTGCGCGGACGCAGTGGACGGTGGGATTAGGCTTGAATCGGGACACACCCCGGCACCTCTGACCCACGACCCCCATCTTCAGGTATTGCATTATTCCCCTCAACCCGGCTCGCGCCAACCACCCCGCCAAATCTGAAGTTTGGGACTGGCCAAGGGCTGTGCGCAGACGCAGTGGACGGTGGGAGTGGACTTGAATCGGGAAACACCCCTGCA
>NW_006405113.1:0-2286 GCF_000299155.1 Elephantulus edwardii
TACTAAAAGGAAGAATAAAACCTCAATGAACTGGGGATTTTTTTTTTTTCTTAACTAAAATTTTTATTTTACACCAGTTTGCTTACAAAGTACTTTTTTCTTTTTTTTTTTTTTGCTTACAAAGTTCTTATACATTGTTTTACACACTGAATCTTTCCCATTTCCTTTACCCATAAATGAATTGTTTTATACTAAGAAAAAGGTAGTTCCATTGGCTATGTGACTCAAGCAAAGAATCAATGAAATCCCATAGTGACAGTGCAGAGAAGGAGAAAACTTTGCTCCTTTTAGTCACAGTTGTGCTGGCAACCCAAATGTGGTGGTTCAAATCCACCATCTGCTCCATAGTAGAAATATGGACAGTCTCCTCCCTTGTATTACCTCTGAAAACCCACTGGAGGTCAGCTACAAGTCTGTTTTGATTTGAGAGCACATGGCATTGCATAGCATTTTTACTAACATTTGTCCTTTCCCATTAGGCTGAGTTTACTTACTTTATAAATCTTTTGTTATACACTTGTATAATCAAAATAATTGTTTTTATTTTCTTCTTTTTGGAAGTTATGTATAACATTTTCCCTCATTAACCTTGTTTCTTTCTTTGTTGAGAACGCTCAATGGTCTGATAAGAGTTTTTACCTTTTCTCTTCCACCTTGGCATAGGGGTTCTTTGAAGTTCTACCCAGACGTTCTGTTTTATCTTTATTTTATTTTTTTAATGAAGGTTTCTTTGTGCTTTGTTGCCCGTGCCTTTAGGTAAATCCCATGTGCCAATGTGCCTTTAAGGTGTGGTTACAGGAGAGCACAGTTTAAAGTTGTTGAACTGGAGTCAATTGTTGAACTGGGGTCAGCTAAAGAATGGGTCTGCAGCACAGGAACCAGGTGCCTATTCCTGGCTTTTAAACCAGTTATTCAGTATCTGCAGTTGGTGTACTGGGGGCTCGTTATACTAACACATACCTCCCTGGAGATATCAGAGAGCAAGATTTTGCATAAGGGAGCTATTCTTTCTATAGAAATTGATATATGCACAGATTCCATGCCATAATAGATAAAGATTGACATTTTCAACTATTTTATCTCGTTTGGATCCATATTCAACACACACAGTGCAAGTAGTCAGGAGTTTGGGGAATGTATAGCAATGAGACAGGAACTCTAGTGGACTCGTGGTAAGAAGGTGTGTTATAATCCTAAAGGCACACAGTTTCAATCCACCAGCTGCTCTGTGGGAGAAAACTGGCAACCTCCTCCTGTGCAATTTACTGCTTCTGAAAACCAGCTGGAGTGTCAGCTATGGGACAGTTCCAACTCGACTTCACGCAACATCAATAAGATAGCAATGGGAAAGTTTGGATCTCACCAGAGAAAGGAAGAAGGATGAAGAAGAAACATGTATATTGGAGCAAGTTCAACCAGATTGTTCCTTGGAGGCAAAGAAGAGTCTTTGTTCCTTAGAAAGGGACACCATGCTTGGAAAGGTCAGCAAAGGAGAAGAAGACCCTCAAAGAGATGGATGGATACAGTGTTAGTTGCACTGGACTAAAAAGTGTCAAGGATGATAAAATAGAGTTCAGGTCTATCGTTCATCGGGTTGTTATGAGTAATACTTAGGGTTTCCTTAAAAAGTTGAACATCGAAATTCCATATGACCCAGCTATTCTACTACAAGGACTATACCCCAGAAAATTAGATCTGAGGTATAAACGGAGATTTGTATACCAATGTCATAGCAGTGTTACTCGCCGTCACAAGAACATGGAAAGAGTCCAAATATCCTATCACAACGGAATGGATTGAGAAATTGTGGTACAGTCACACAATGGAATACTATGCAGCACTCAAGAGCAACGATTTCTAAAAGTACTACATAACTTGGGAGAGACTGGAGAGGATTATGCTGAGTAAACTCAGTCTCATAAGGAAAAATAGTGCATAAGACCATGACTGTAAAAATAGAAGGGCAGGTGCAACCACTGTGGAAGACGGTATGGCGCTTTCTCAAAAAGTTGCAAATAGACATACCATTTGACCTAGCAATTCCACTACTGGGAATATACCCCAAAGAAACCAGAACTGACACCCAAGCAGATATATGTACACCCATGTTTATAGCTGCTGTGTTCACAATAGCAAGGAATTGGAAACAACCTAAGTGCCCATCAATAAACAAACGCATAGAGAAGCTGTGGTATATTCACACAATGGAATGCTACGCTGCATTGAAAAACAAGAAACTCATGCAATATTATTAAAAATGGGTGACCCTGGAGGACATTATGCTGA
>NW_006405114.1:0-2252 GCF_000299155.1 Elephantulus edwardii
CACACTTGGTGCAACTGCAGCCCTGGCAGAATGGAGCAGTCAGGAGGGAGCTGGCCAGAGGATGCCAAGTCACCCTAGTGCCACCAGGCTGCAAAAGAGGAGTGCGTGCAGGAAAAGCCCCACTTGAGGAAGCACTTAAGAGGAGCAAGGCATAAGTGGCTTCTTGTACCACCATCCTTACAGTCAATAATATACCTTTCTGAAACCCTAAGGCTCTAGATTAAGTGTTTTGTTTCTTTTGCTTTGTTTTGTTACCTTTCAGTCAAAGTGTTTTGTTACCTTCACTAACAGTGAAGGGTTAGGGGTAGCAGCTCTGGGTCTGCTCCCTGAAGTACACCTGGCCTTTCTGGAACTCACTTTCATGTCTCACAAAAAGAGGTTGTCAGTTAAAATCAACTCACTCAAACCCACATTATCTGAGGGTGGCTGGTGGTGGGATTCACACATCCTTAATGGTAGATCTGGGTTCAAATCCCAGCAAACACCTCTTGTAGTGGGACCCATCTATCCAAAGTTTGTGTGTTGCTGTGCTGCTCAGGCTTCCAATCAGGAACCATACTGAGCTTAGAAAAAAGGCCTGGAGATCTGAAGTCACGAGGAACCGCATGAACTCTCAGTCTCCAGCCATTAAGAGGGTGGCCTTGTGCCAGGCAGCACAGGATTGTGATAAGTTAGGGCTGGTTTCATAGGAGCTAACAAGTGAACCAAGAAAAATCATCATCAATGGAGAAAAGAATGATGTTATCAAGGATTTCATGTTCCTTATATCAATGCCCATAGAAGCTGCATTCAGATGGTCTACTACCAAGGACCTCTTTCAATGTGCTAAAGAGCAAGGATGACCCTGTAAGTTTAACAGTCACCTGACCCCAGCCATGATATTTTCATTTACTCCTAATGCATGTGTAAGTTGAATGGATAAGGAAGATGCAAGAATTGATGATGTTCATCTGTGGTGTTGGTGAAGTACATTGACTCTATCATGGACTGTCAAAAGAACAAACAAATCTGTCTCCAAAGAAGTCGTCAGAGTAATCCATAAAGCAAGGGTGCTAAGAAGTCTTACATAACTGGGCATGTTAACAGGAGGAGCCTTTCCTTGGAGGAAATTATGTGGGGAAGGGAGAGGTTCAGCAGAGGACAGAAAGACACTCACTGAGATGGACTGATACAGTGGCTGCACAGCAGAGATTATGAGGGTGGAGTTGATTAGGTTGGTTTCATTCTCTATACGAGGTCACTAATGAGTAGGTGCTAACTTGATCACTGGCATTAGATGGCACATTACACCACCACTTATTTTGTTCTACGGTGAACAAATTCAAAGGTGATATGCTCTCTGCATTATTTAGAGTGCTGAGTTACAATGACAGCAATAGTTTTGAGCAAAAGGGGAGAAAGTTGTCTTTCAAATTATCATGACTAATTAGGTAATTTTTACTATAAACTGTGGCTTAGACATACAGAACCATAAATGCCACAGGGAAGTCAAGGAAAGAGTATTAAAGAAAAGCTGTAATTCTCAGAACAAAACATCCTGATATTACACTATGGACCCAGCGTTGTGGGGGTTTCATACCTGCCCACCAGCCATGTGTGAGCTAACTCTGTTCAGCAGCTTCAGATATCAACACTCCATTTGAAGCTTTTTAGTCAGCAAATCCTATGGATGTAGAATTTCAAAACACAGCAAAGACCATTAAAACCCTAACTTGGTTTTCCGTGAATGTAGTGTGTCTACACTTTAGCGCATAATATATCAGGCTGCTGACAGAGTAGTTGGTAGTTTGGATTTACCTATTACTTCTCTATAGAGACCTGGTTGGTTATAAGTAGCTGTGATACCCAAAGGCATGCAGTTCAATCCACCAGCTACTCTGCAGAAGGATGAGCAGTCTTTGAAAATCCACTGGAGGGGTTTTCAGAGTCAGCTCTGACTTGACTCACAACAAATAGCAGTCCTTCTCAGGAAAAAAGTGGGCAGTTTCCTTCCATAACGAAACCCAGTGGAGGGTCACTTTCATTCTGGGTGTACTTGACAGCAGTGGGATGTTTTGATAAAATAAACACCAAACATTTCCCATGGTTTCTGAGAAGCACGTAATTGTACTGTGAACGCTCAGTCCCCGCTAGTGCCACAGTCGCCAAGAAAAGAGTGCAGCTGCATCTGGGTCCACAACCCCGAACTCCCACCATCACCACCACAGGAAACAGAGCCAGCTTTGCCCCAGAATCTTGACAGAAGACAAAGA
>NW_006405115.1:0-2226 GCF_000299155.1 Elephantulus edwardii
TGGGAGGGTGGAGGGACAGCGCAGGAGGGGAAGACCCTCTATGAGATGGATTGATTCGGTGACTGGGGTAATCGGGATGGGTGTGTCAGGCGGTGTGGTTGGCGCAGGATAGAGCAGGGTTTAGGGCTGTTGTGCGTAGGGTCGCTATGAGTCGGAAACGACTCGACGGCACATAACCACAACAACAACATAAATTGCAAGGTAGGGACTGTCCATTTTTATCCCTCAGAGCAGCTGGTAGATTTGGTCAGCCTTTCAGCTGACAGTGCAGCTCTTTACCTATTAGGCCACCAGAGCTCATTATTATGGTTAGTAGTCAGTACTTAATTAATAGGGTCATCAAGAGGTTTCTATATTTACATATACTAAAACCCCAACACTAAACTCAATACCATTGAAACAAATCAAACTTATAGCCAGACTATAGAACAGAGTAGAAATGTCTCATCTGGTTTTCAAGACTGTGAATCTTTACAGAAGCAGATTACTGTCTTTCTTTCATGGAGCAGCTGGTGGATTCGAATCATTGACCTTTTGGTTAGCAGTCTGGTTCTTCAACCACTGTGCCCCAGAGTTTCTATATATCCATATAGACTTGTGTATACCTCTAACTTATTGTTAGAGATTTTTCTTATTTAATCTATAATAACTCACCCTGCTGATCCATAATCTTTACATCTCTGGAGGTTTAAAGTCCCCAGCAACTCCGTGATCGGAAGATGAACAGTTTCCTCCCATTACAGCCTTAGATATCTGATAAATAGTGTTGGAACTAACTTGATGACAGAGAGTTTTATATAGTAAGCAATCTCCCAAGGTAAATAGTTTTAAAATATACTTTTAATGCATCTTAATTTTTGTATGCATACGTGTGTGTGTGCTTGTGTGTTGTTCCATTCAACTTCTATATGCTTCCTCTTTTGTCTTTTTCTTGCTTTAACCTTCTTCTTTGCAACCAAGTAGAATCTCAAAAGCTTTAGGGTTGGGCTTGGCTTCAGCCTGTCTTCTGTGACCTGTGCCTTAATGTTCAGAGCCCTGGTGACCCGCTCAGCAGTACTTACTACTCTGTTCAGCCTTCCAGGAAGGTGAGCAACGTCAGAAGCAGAGGCATTCTTGTTCCTCATCCCTCTGTCCATGAGCACAGCCAGGAGAACTCTGCAGCCAGCAGCTTGGGAATAAGACACACTCTGGGAAAGGTCCAAGCCTCTGTCACAGATCAGCAAGCCTAAAGCCAGAACGGTCCAGCAGCTCTCAGCATGATTGATTGTAAGGCACGCAGAGTAGCCAGTTAACACAGAAAGAAACCTCTTGTTCTTGCCTTTTAAACTCCACACATCAATAACAATTTGCCTGGCAAAACCCTGGGTGCTGGCCCTAACCATGCAAATCCCCAGGGGGGAAATGCAAGGATAATGTTGAGGAATTAGATTTAAAATGCCGAACAAACTCCTCTAACTCTGTCCCTCCCAGTTAGCGTTTTGTAAAGACTCATAACATTTATGAAGAACTAATTGCCACCTAAAAGACGAGTTATTTATGTGTTGGTGAGAAAAATAGAACACAAAATAAATCAGAAAAAAAACAATACAGCCATAGAAGATGCAGATGCCAGTGCCCTATTTAACAAATCTCTGATGTCACTCCAAACCATAGACAACAGTAGATTAAAATATAGGACTTTAAACTCCCACCAGGGTATGAAATGGAAAAAATTAAAGGTGTAAAAGGTATCAGATCCCCTATAGCTAGTGAAAATATAAAATCAAAGATTTCAGAATGAGGCAGTTGCTCAAAATCCAGTACAATTAAAGCAGAAGCCTTTATTCATCTATTCCACTCATATATTTATACATCCACTCATCTACCCACCCAACCAAATCATCAATCCATTGAAACACTCGCCAATTCATCCATCCATGCAGTCATCTAGATACACTTTTCTCATCCACTTATCTAACTACCCATCCACTCCCCTACATTGCAACCACTTAACTATACAGCCATCTATTTATCCACTCATCCATCAATACACTTACCTACCCATCCTACATTGTTCTTGCATACAAATGGGTTAGAATTGACCAATTTCAGAAGTAATTAATAGAATGAGAGATTTCACATCTTTTTCCTGCAATGTAGCTGGTGGATTCAAACCATATTCCTTTTGGTTTGCAGTGAAATGCTTCACCAACAAGCCACCAGAGCTCCCTCACTCTATCATACACG
>NW_006405116.1:0-2285 GCF_000299155.1 Elephantulus edwardii
AAAAAAAAAAAAGTTACTTAGGACATCACATTTCTGTCTACTTGGCTCAAAACCACTGGAGAAAGAAAAGAAATAAATAAAAGCATATATGTCTCAAAAAAAAAAAGCTGATTCAGTATGACCCAGCTATTCCATTGCTTGGAATATACCCCAATAAAGTGAGATCTGAGACTCAATGAAGACTTGTACACCAGTTGTACATCTCAGCGTTATTCACCATTGCAAGAATATAAAAACATCTCAGATGTCCAACCACAATCGAATGGATAGAGAAATTTTGGTACAGTCACACAATGGAATACTACACAGCACATAGGAGCAATGATTTTGTAAATCACTCCCTAACTTGGGAGGGACTGGAGAGAATTATGCCTAGTAAACTGAATCAGCCCATTAGGACAAATACTGTATAAAAACATTATTGTAGAAGGAGTATGAGAATCCAAGGAGTCAGAGACTGGAAGCAGAGGGGTGAAGATGTGCAGTGATGGGGGAGGATTAATCATAGCGTAGCACAGTTTGATTGGTGGATAAGGGAAATGGGATGAATCGTGTGTGGACAACAATGCATTCAAAATTTGTAAATAAAACTAGTGTAAAAAATAATGTAAAATAAAAGATATATGAATGATTGTATGAAACACAATGTAAATAAAAATTGTCTAAAACACAATGTATATGTATGAAACATACTGTTAAGGTATTTTTATATGAAAATAAATTTTAAAAAATCTTTTTTTATAAAAAAACAGGGTGAAAAGCCATTAAATCCCAAATGCTGGCACGGGTTTGAAGAGATTGGAACTCTCATATATTCTTGATGGAAATGTAAAACAATGAAACCACTGTGAAAATCGGTTTGGCTCTTTCTTAGAATTTTGGAAATAAGAATACCATTTGATTCTATAAGCCATGAGTAGGTACATATCCTAAAGAAATAAGAACTTCAACATGAGCATACATACATATGCACATTCATGTTTAATGCAGCACTATTTATAATAGCAAAGTTTGGAAATAATCCAAGTGCCCATCAATGGATGAATGGCTAATGAAACAGTGGTAACATTCACACAATAAATTATTATGTGTCACAGAAACACAATCAAGAATTTCTGTAACGCTATGGAACATGAATGATACTATAGCAAATAATGTCAAAAGACATAAATCAATTACAAAAAGACATTTACAGTTATAACAACAATTCCAAAGCTAAGAAACCGTTATCACACAGATTGAATCGGTCTTAGAGGGTTAACAGAGATGAGAATTGGGGGAGATTGGAGCAAAATTAAAAATTAAGAATACATAAATTATTTGCATAGAAAATTTAAATGATACAGCTTTTTTTCTTTTAAAACGTGCACACATCCCTATTATTTTCCTTTCTATTGTTTAGTTATAAACTAAAGAGGTCAAGTAGGTTGGGAGAAAAAAAGAAAAGTTATCCTAAAAGGTGTGGTCAGGTGACTTTCCAGGTGTCAGGCCTCTTGTCAGCTGCCAGGCAGGTGTAAACCTAAGGCTTATTGGTGGAACCTGGAAAGTCATTCCATGTAATCCTTGAATATCGCAGAGGTCGGAAGTTTGGAAGTTCCCTGAGTATCACAAAAACCTTCTCAGAGAATCTCACAAATTTTAACACAGCTCTGGTGAGACAGATGACAGCTGGATGGGAAACTGGGTAAATTAAAAAAAAAAAAGATGAAGAGTTAATCAAATGGCACCCCAGAACAGAAAAGAATACATGTATTCAGTCAAAATATCCTTGAATTAAATATAATTTTGTGATTTGTTTCTATTAGAATCCTAACCTTAAAGTTGGTACATTCAATATGTTTCAAATGTTAAAATATAATATAATAATAGCAGCAGAACTGAAGGGATTAAAGCTATAGTGGAACTAAACTATTAGAGAATTCAAAGCAATAGATGAGAAAGGTGATGTCACAATCAACTTAAAGCTTCTAAGATTTTTTCCTTGTTAAGAAGGCAAATGAAAAATTGTTGTAGTTCATTTTAAACTTGCTTTAAAAAATGTGGAGTTCACAAAGAATGTTTAAAAATTGTAAGGTAGTATTGGAAGTCTTGGCAGTAGCAATAAAACAAGAGAAGGAAATAAGAGGAATCCAAATTGGAAAAGAGGAGGTAAAATTATCCCTCTATGCAAATGATATGATACTATACTTAGAAAACCCTAAAGACTCAGCAAGAAAACTATTGGACATGGTTGACCAATTCAGCAAAGTAGCAGGATACAAGATCAACATACAAAAATCAGTTGG
>NW_006405117.1:0-2050 GCF_000299155.1 Elephantulus edwardii
GCACAGGATAGAGCAGGGTTTAGGGCTGTTGTACATAGGGTCGCTATGAGTCGCAAACAACTCGACGGCACATAACAACAAACAACAACAACAATCACATTCCATGCAAACAATTAGCATGGCGTCCAGTAAAGTGCAGAAATAAGTCGTGTTAGGGGATTTAGGCTGGAAGGCAGCAGATGAGCAACAACAAAATCTGTGATCTAGGAGCTCTCATCCAGGTCTAATTTTAGGAATGATAAGAGATAATGGGATTGATGGGGTGTGTGTGTGGTGTCCACGCACGTGTGAGTGAGAAAGGTATAGAGGCAGAGAGAAACCAAAGAACGTAAGTCCTAAATAAGAAGATAGTAATATCACAAAGATCAAAAGCCAGCAAAGAGTAAAGAGAGACTAAAATCCATGCCTAAAAGAAACAGAAAGATTCCTAGATGTGAGATCAATTTTTGTTATGAGAACCTGAAGAACATACATTCAAGAGAAAGACTGATCCTTTCATCCAGAGCAGAACGTGTCCCAGTGGTCAAATATACTCCTTCTACCATTAGAGGAAAGAAGGCTTTTAAAAGATAAGGCTTTAAAAATGTCAATACTAATTCATTCATGCCTTCAATGTATGGTTACAGCACACTGACTTTATGCAAAGTACTTCTTAATGCATACATAGGGAAGAATCACATACTGTCCCAGACCTCATAAAGCTTTTTATCAACATATCAGTGGCCTTAAAGACAATAAAGTAAGCCTCGTTTTTTCCTAGAATATTTCCTTTACCCATTTGAGAACCTAACATAACTCTCAGAAATTAACTGCCACTAAGAAAACATGCTTTTTTCTTTTGCTTTTCAAGGAGAGGAGCAAACGGGGGGGGGGGGGAGGGGTTTGTGCGGGGAGAAGGGTGCAACAATGAATGAATGGAATTCCAAAATCTCTGTAGATGTTCATTGAAATGAAAAATAAACTAAATTAATTTAAAAAAAGAAAAGAAAACATGCTTTTAAAATCATGCTCAGTGAGAATGATTTTATTTTGTGTTCTATTTTACAAAGTCATGATTTACACAATTGAAAATTAGTGTTCTTAGTAATAGATGTTAGTGTGCCTGGTGTGGGCTCTGGTTTAAGGTGCCACTGACTTGGTTATAACTCAGAGGAACTGTGTACAACACAACTAAATACTTCCTCGTCTTGCACGTCTTAACAAACATTGCTGTGTTTGAGCCCATTGTTACAGTCACTGTATCAATCCATGTCAACGAAGATTTTCCTCTTTTTCTCTGACCCTCTATTTTACTAAGCATGATGTCTTTCTCCAGGGACTGGCCTCTGACGCTAACATATCCAAAATATGAGACAAGCTCTCAGCATTCTCCCCACTGAAAAGCATTCTTGCCACACTTCTTCTGACAAAGATTTACTAGTTATTGCTGTAGTCTCCAGCACCATAAAATAAAGCCATTAGTTCTTTTTCAGTCTTTCTTATTCATTGTCTAGTGTTTGACAGGCATCAATAACAATGTCTTTCATTCTACATCTTCTAAATCTGGCTTGACTTTTTTGGTAGTTTCCTGCTGATGTACTGTGGCAACTATCTTTGAATTATTTTTAGCAATATTTTGCTCATATAAATTAATGATTGTTGTCATTGTTGTGTACTCTCAAATCAGAATTGGCCCATAGCTGAGCCTCCAGCAGGTTTTCAGATGCAGTTAATCAAACAGGCAGAGATTGCTCATCCTTCTTCCTAAAAGTAGGTGGCATATTTGAACACCATGCCTTCTGGACTACAGTTCAACTTCTTACAACTAGGCTACTAGATAATTTATTCATTCTATTAGATTACTTTTCTTTGAAATGAACATAAATGTGGATCCCTCCAGTGAGTTGACTGTGTAGCTCTCTCCCAAATTTCTTGGCACAGATGTGTGAGTACCTCTAGCAGTACATGTGTGCTTGTTTGTTTTAAGGGTGTTTGGGTTTTTTTAATACCTTAATTTTTTTATTTTTCATTTCAATGAACATCTACGGAGATTTTGGAATTCCATTCATTC
>NW_006405118.1:0-2283 GCF_000299155.1 Elephantulus edwardii
TCTCCGGCAGAGCGTCTGGTGGATTCGAACCGTGTTCCTCTGGGATTGCCGTGCAGTTTCTTGCCACTAGGCCACCAGAGCTCCCCTATTCTTGAGCTTCAATCCATATTGCAGACTACAGTCCTTGATCCTCTGAAGCAAATGCTTCAGGCCCTCCTCAGTTTCAGCAAGCAAGGTTGTGTCATTTGCATAACACAGGTTATTGATGAGTCTTCCTTCTATCTTGATGCCGCATTCCTCATCATGAGGCCCAGCCTCCTGAATGATCTGTTCTGCATATAGATTAAAAAAGTATGGAGACAGGACGTATCCCTGATGGACTCCTTTCCTGATTTTGAACCATGCAGTATTTCCTTGTTCTGCTTTGATGACTGCCTCTTAATCCAAGTATAAGTTTCATATGAGCACAATTAAGAAGCTGAACAAAAGATTTTGAAGAGCAGTGTGGGAAGACAAAGTAAAGTATTATAATTAAATGTGCAAGGAGCCGCAGTCAGAAAATCTGACTTGCAATTAAGGATTCTAGGATTCCCGTTCTTCTCAAAAGTTAGCCATAATTTGTTGTCATCCACACAATCAAATGCCTTTGCACAGTCAATTAAACATAGGTAGACATTTCTCTGCTACTTTCTGCTTTCAGCTAAGATCCATCTAACATTAACTGTTTTGTCCCTAGTGCCATGGCCTCTTCTAAACCCAGCATGCACATCTAGCAGTTTTCTGTTGATGTGCCAATCCAGTAATTTTTTAGAATAATCTTCAGCAGGATCTTGGTTGCCTGTGATAGTAATGATATTGATATTATTTGATAATTTCCACACTCTGTTGGGTCACCTTTATTTTGGAATGGAAAAAAATATGGATCTTATCCAGTCAGTTAGTCTGGTAGTTGTCCTCCAGATTTCTTGGCACAACCTGGTGAACATTCCAGGCAGCATTTGTTTGTTGAAATATGTCAGTTGGTATGCCATAAATTCCTGGAGTCTTATTTTTTGCCAATTCCTTCAGAGCAAGTTGAACTTCTTCTTTTATCACTATGAACTCTTGATCATATGTTGTTTAATGAAATTCTTCTGTGTCAGCTAATTCTTTTTTGTATAGTAACTTTGTGTACTCCTTCTATCTTCTTTTGATGCTTCCTGGGTCATTCAACATTCTACCCACTGCATCCTTAAGTATTTCAACCCGAGACTTGAACTTGTTCTTCAGTTTCTTCAGATTAAGAAATGCTGAGCAAGTTCATCCTTTTTTATTTTCTGGTTGCAGCTCCTTGCACATTTCATTATAATACTTTACTTTGTCTTCCTGCACTGTCCTTCGAAATCTTCTTTTCAGCTCCTTAACTTTTTTATTTTTTTCCCTTTGCTTTGGCTTTACAGCACTCTACTGCAATAGTGATAGTCTCTTCTGACATTCATCTTGGTCTTTTATTTTTCCTCCCTCTTAATAAACTTTTTTTTTAAATCTTATTTTATACTGATTTATTTACAAAGTTAAATACATTATTTTTCACACCGAATCTTTTCATTTCCTTCACCCCCCATCAAATTGTGTGACCCTATAAGTAATGCCCCCCATACTCATTCTTCTACTCTCCCTTCCTGCCCCCCCCCATTGGGTCCTCATACTCATTCTACAATAATGGTCTTATACAGTATTTATCATTATGAGACTGAGTTAATTCACTTAGCACAATGTTCTCCTGTCCCTACCAAGTTAGACAATAATTTACAAAATCATTCTTCCTGTGTGTTGCATGTATTCCATCATATGAATGTACCATAATTTTTCAATCCATTCGATTATGGTTGGACATTTGGGCTGTTCCCATGTTCTTGCAATGGTGAATAATGCAGATATGAACATTGGTGTATAAGACTCCATTTGTGCCTCAGTTCTCATTTTCTTGGGGTATATCCCAAGCCATGTAATAGCTAGCATTTTGAGGACGTGCCAAACTGCCTTCCAGAATGATTGTATCATTTTGCAATCCCACCAACAATGTTTAAGAGTTCCTATCTCACCACATCCTCTCCAACATTTACTCCATGCTGTTCTGTTAAGCATTGCCACTGTTACTGGAGCAAGATGGCATCTCATTACTGTTTTGATTTGCATCTCTCTTATTGCCAGTGATTTTGAGCATTTCTTCATGTGTCTGCTGGACATTTTTTTTATTATTATTAAATTTTATTAGTTTTAATGAACGTTTACAGAGATTTTGGGTTTTCATTCATTCATTGTTGCACCATTCTCTCTACCCTCCTTCCCAGTTTGTTCTTC
>NW_006405119.1:0-2244 GCF_000299155.1 Elephantulus edwardii
TCTCCACCGAGTCTTTCCACAAATATAATTGATTTGATTCCTATGCATACCATCAGGTGAGATCCATGTGTATAGCCTGCATTTATGTTTCTTATAAAAGGTATTTGCAATGAATAAATCATTGAATGTGCAGAACTCTATCATTCTATCTCCAGCCTCATTTCTCTCACTGAGCCCATGTTTTCCAGCTACTGAATCTTCTTCTCTGTTCCCAACTTTTGCGTTCCAGTCGCCCATTATTATCAATGCATCTTGATTGCATATTTGACCAACTTCTGACTGCAAAAGTTGGTAGAAATCTTCTATTTCCTCCTTTTTGGCTATAGTTGTTGGTGCATATATTTGAATGATAGTGGTGTTCACTGGACTTCCTTGTATGCGTATGGATATTATCGTATCGCTCACCACATTGTATTTCAGGATGGATCTAGAAATGACTTTTTTAATTATGAAACCAACTCCATTTTTTTCTCACCTTTTCATCCCCAGCATAGTAAATCATATCATCGTCTGATTCAAAATTCCCATGCCAAACCATCTCATTTCACCTATGCCTAGTATGTCAATATTTATGCGTTCCATTTATGCAGAGAAAATTGTTTGAGAAGCCGGACTCTGTGAAGAGGAATGCAGCATCAGGATCACCTACAAGATGCAGGTGACACAATCTTGCTTGTTAAAAGTGAGGAGACATGAAGCATTTGTTGTAGAAAATCAAGGAATGCAGCCTTCATTTTGTATTAGAATGTCAAGGACACAAAGATTCTATCACTGGACTGATTGGCAGCATCATGATGAATGGAGAAGATTTTGAAACTGTCAGAAACTTCATCTTAGTTGGTTCCACAGTTAGCACCCTTGTAACCAGCAGTCAAGAGATAAGGGGATGCCTTTTACTGGGAAAATCTGCATTTAGGGACCTCTCCAAATTATTGAGGAGCAATGATATCAGTTTGAGGACTAAGATGCATCTGAGTTAGGCCATAATCTTTCATGCTTAATATAGATAGTCATGAGTCTTTTTCAGTTGACAAGCTGATACACTGCCCTACTAAACCAGAATTTATTAATTAAATCCAACAAGGGGCAACACTATGTAAACTTCTAAGTTAAAACAAAATTTCCTGAAAAAAATGAATGGACCATTGGTCATGGAATTTAGGACTACATTCTCTTGGATATCAAGGTCAGTTGGACTATCATCATTTATATACAACACATCCGTAAGGACACTGTTCCACACTGGACATTGTCGAGTATTTATTTTGTTGTAATTTGTTGTTGTAGAGCTGACTAGCACTGATGGTTAACCTATAAACAACAGAGCTGAACCAATTTCACTCTTTCTGATATGCCATTGTTATAGTCACTGTGTCAGTATATCTTACCGAACCTCTTCCTGTCTTTCTCATTCATTTCATCATTCCCACCATGATGCTTTTTTCCAAGCATTGGGCACTTCTGATATCATGTCCAAAGAATGAGAGATAAAGTTTCAGTATCTTTGCCTATGAGGAGTATCTTGGCTGCACTGAGTAACTATTAAGTACTTAAAAGCTTTGGTGGAGGCATCTGTGTTGTAAACACTGGTCTTTCCCTGTTGGAGCAAAGAAGAAAAAAGTAAAGACTTAAATTGACTATTACTACACAGAAACAATGAACCTGGGAACAATGATTTTAACAATGGTCCAACTATGTTGGCAATCACGAGGATGACACAGAGTAGGGTGAGGTACAGGTCACAATGAATTTTAATTGACTCATTGTTTTTGCATTCATCCTCAAGTTGGAACCTATTCACAGCTGATCCACTAGCAGGTTTTCAAAAGCTGTAAATCTCATGGGAGGATTCTCCATCCTTCTCCTATGGAGTAGCAGTGAATTTGAACCCTCTACCTTACATTTGTTAGCTCAACTTCTTACTTATAAGCATCAAGAGTTCTTGTAGTTGATTAAATAACAAGCAGCAACAACATCAAAAAAGCTACATTTCGGTTTTAAATGTATTGTTGGTTTTTTTTAAATTTAATTTCTTCATTTTTCGTTTCAGTGAACATCTAGAGAGATTTTGGAATTCCATTCATTCATTGTTGCACCCTTTTCCCCACTCCCCCCCCCAACTCCCCGTTTGCGCCTCTCCTTTAAAAGCAAAAGAAAAACTCCCTCATTGGTACATAATCCCGCCCACACATCCCCCAATCCCCAAATATAATCCACTCTGCAACCCTCATTCCGTACTCTTAC
>NW_006405120.1:0-2283 GCF_000299155.1 Elephantulus edwardii
CCAAAGGCACATACCGTGGATCAAACAGCTGCTCCAAGTACAAAGGAGAACAATCTCTTCCAGTGTGATTTGCAGCCTCTGAAATCTTGTTGGAGGATCAACTATGAGTTGGTTCTCATCCTGTACAACAATGTTAACATTTTAAGGCTCTGGGAAGTCCTGCTCTAAACTCCTTACTTATTCCTATCCCACATGCTTACAAATCCTATGAACTCCTGCAACCTGACCCCTGTCAACCACATGACACAACTCCGTCACTTGTGCCACAGAACTTCAATTAGTTTCAAGAATGAATCAAATTCCTTTCTGCTTCAGTACTTCACACAAACTATTTCTTCTGCCTAGTGTATTTTCTCCATCTCTGACACTAGATGATCTCTGTTTGTTTTAGTTATCCAGTGCTCTTATAACAAAAATGCAACAAATGAATGGCTTTACAACTAGAAATTCATTTCCTTACAATTAAGGAAGTCAGAAGTCCAAATTCAGGGCTTCAGCTGTCAGGCAAGACTTTCTCTCTTTGTCACCTCTGCGGGGAAGGGGAGTCCTTCCACAGTTTATATTTCTTAGTTCCTTGGTTTTTGAAGCTGTTGTTTGAACTGAGCAAGGATTTAAAATTAAGAAAGATGTGCATCAGGATTGTACCCTTTCTCCATACTTACTTAATTTATATGTTGATCAAATAATTTGAGAGGCTGGACTTTATAAAGAAGAACGTGACATCAGGATCAGCGGAAGACTCAGCAACAACTTGTTTTATACAGATGACACAACCTTGCTTGCTGAAAGTGAAGAAAACTCGCAACAAGTCCTTGCTGCAAAAGATCAAGAACTGCAGACTTTAGTATAGGTTACATCTCAAAGTTAGGAAAGCAAAAATCTTCACCACTGAGCCAACAGGTAACATCATGAGAAATGGAGAACAAATATATTATCAATGTTTTCATACTGGATCCACAGTCAACAATTTTGGTACCAGGAGTCCAGAAATCAAAAAGCATGTTGCATTGGAAAAGTCTGCAGTCAGAGATTTCTTCAAAGTGCTAAAGAGCATGGATGTCAATTTAAGGAGTAAGAAACATCTGATTCAAGGCATGGTCTTTTCAATTATTTAGTGTGTATCTAAGGAATGGACACTGCATAAAGATGTCAGGAAGGACCAATGCCTTTGAGTTTATGGTTTGGGAGAAGAATGATAAACATTTCAAAGACTTACAAAAGAACAAACAAATATATCTTGGTGGAAAGAGTGCAGCCAGGATGCTCCACAGAGCGAAAGATGGTGAAACTTCATCTCACACACCTTGGGCATAGTTTTAGATGGAGCCAGTCCTTGGAGAAAGAGATTAGCTAGGAAAAGCGGAAGTTCCCCAAAGGAAGGGAAGATACGCTATGAGATGGAGTGGCATAGTAACTATGACAATGAATTCTAGTGTGTCAGAGATGATGAGAATGGTGCAGCATAGCCTCAGGTTCAGATTTGATATTCATGGAGTTACTATGAGTCATACTCACCTTGACAGTGATTAACAACAACAGCAACAACAACAACAACAACAACAAAATAGTTGTTTCTTGGAGATCTCCATGTGCCTTGATATCTTCCCCCTTTGTGCTTACTTAATCTGTGACTTTGTATTTCTTAAGGTATTGACTCGAGATACACTTAATTCTAATGATGCCTCACCACTACAACAAAGATAACCCCTTCCCAAATGGATTATTAATGCAGGCGCAGAGGTTCAGATTTACAACACCTATTGTGTAGGGGAAAATCCAATCCATAACATCACTCTTTCTTCTAGTTCATAAGTTAGATATTTCACTTGAGAAGTTACCGAGATCAGGTTCCCATTATAAATTCTCAGGGTATACTGTACTTTTTCTCTGTAGCACTGATATAACCACAATTAGATAATTATTTCTTTAATGATTTGACTAATAGCTGTTTTCCTGATTCCTCTGTAAACTTCATAAGAGCAGGAACTTACTTGTCTTGTTCATAAATACAGACACAATATTCATCTCTGCTAGGCAAATAGTGCACCCTCAGTGAATACATATTAAATCAAGATAACTTCATTTAACCCTGAACTTTCTAAGCTTATTTGACACATCTCTTAGTAATAACCTAGATAATTAGTATCCAGTTAATAATGCCATACTGGATGCAGCTCTCGCTCTCGCTCTCTCTCTCTCTCTCTCTCTCTCTCTCTCTGTGTGTGTGTGTGTGTGTGTGTGTGTGTGCGCGCGCACGCATTCAATAACCTCATTTGCTCATTT
>NW_006405121.1:0-2282 GCF_000299155.1 Elephantulus edwardii
GTGGAATAGGAATAACTGAGTCTGGATTGGTTGGGATAGAAGGTTAGGCAACTGGAGAACAAAGAGGTTTAGCTTGGCGGAGGAATTGTTTTCGGACAAAGAGATCCAGCTTTGGTGCGAATTTGGGCGGTCTCTGGAGGAGACACGGGGTAGGAGGAGGGGGAGGCTGGGACAGAGAGAGAGTTACCAGAGTGAAACAAAAGAAAATTTCTTTAGGTCTGCTGGTAGAAAGTGTCTAGATGTCGAACTAAAGATTTTATTCTTAGGCCATTCAGAGTCATTACTTAGCTGGTATTGTGGCTGCTTGGTTACAGAAAAAAAGATCAGTTTCTTGAGGCAGAGGTCTTGAGCTAGACTCAATCAAGTGTGAGAGATTTGAGAGAAGGCAGCTCAAGAGACCGTCTCTTGTGAGCCTGGACATTGGTTATCCATGGTTCTTAGATCTGTGGGTGAACCAACCGAAGTTTCAGAGCGTCCTCTGGAAACCAGGAGTCTCAGGAGCTCTTAGGAATGGAGAGAGGCTATAGACAGCTTGAGCGTCCTCACAGCCATCATAGCCTAGAAGAAATGCCTGGCATTTCTGGTTGGGCTTCTGACACAGATCTGCTGTTTGTGAATATGTGCAGACAGAGGTCCAGGGGAACAGACCCGAGTTCTCCTGGGAGTTCAGTGTCTGGGCTGGAAAGCTTAAACGCTTTGGAATGGAGGAATAAAGGCTTAAAATGCCTGGAAATCAATTTGGTCTAGCTTTAGGAGCCACTAGGAAAAGGGGAGGGGAAATACAGAGGTCAGAAAGACAAAAGGGGCAGAAATCTGGTCAGAAGCTGCACACACAGAGCAGGGGAGAGGGAAAACAGCAGAACTTTACGATTCAAGCATCTCGTGCCAGGATTCACCTTAAGATGAGGGCACTGCACCTTAACTCATCTCCCAGGTTTCGCACACCATATGTTAAGTTAGCGGACTTAAGGGAGAAATCAGAGACCGAGAGAAAGCTTAATACAGCTTTGTTACAGGGGTGGGGGGTAGGGGAGTTCCCAGCTGAAGTTCCTCATTCTGAGTGCAGAATGGGGATGTCACACTATGAATTTATTGGGGAGGGTTTTTATAACAGAGTCTTTAGGAAGGGACATTCCACTCAGATTTACGATCCACCTGCTAGCTCAGCCTGGCAGGCAAGGCCGTAAGTGTTTGAATTCTTCATTCTTCTCTTTGACCCTCTTTGTCCAGACTTAACAGAATCTTTCTATTCTTTATACTGAGCCTCAATCCATATTGAAGACTATGGTCCTGACCTTCTGCAGCAAATGTTTTTATGTCCTCTTCAGTTTCAGTAAGCAAGGGGGGGGGGATTATTTCATTTGCATAATACAGGTGGTTGATGAGTTTTCCTCCAATCCTGATGCCACATTCCTCCTAAAAAAGTCTAGCCAGTTATGCTGCCAACCCAAAGCCTTATGGTTCAAATCCACCAGCTGCCCCAAAGGAGTCAAATGGGCACTCTCGTCTCATCTCAGTAGCAGTGGCGAAGTTTAACAGGACATGAATGTTGGAGAGGATGCGGAGAGATAGGAATACGTACACACTGTTGATGGGATTGTAAAATGGTACAACCATTCTGGATGACAGTTTACCATCTCCTCAAAAAGCTGAACATAGAAATTCTAAATGACCCAACTATTCCACTACTTTGACTATACCTTGAAAAATTAGAAATGAGACACAAATGCAGATTTGTGCACTAATGTTCACAGAATTGTTATTCACCATCGCAAGAACATGGAAACAACCCAGATGTCCAACCACAATAAATGGATTGAGAAATTCTAGTACATTCACACAGCAGAATACCATAGAGGATGCAGGACCGATGATATGGAAAATGACTCCACAATTTGGGAAAGGATGGAGAGCATTGTGCTAAGTGAACTCAGTCCCATACGAAGAAATATTGTAAAAGACAATTATTGTAGAAATAGAAGATAAATGAGTAAAACAAAACGGGTATGACCAGCATGAAATACTTATTTTATTTAAAAAATATTTTCAATGAATAAATCATTGATTGTAGCTGATGTTAGATGGATCTTAGCTGAAAGCAGGGACTACCAGAGGAATGTCTATCGGTGTTTCATTGACTATGCAAATGCATTTGACTGTGTGGATCATAACAAACTGTGGCTGAGAAGAATGGAAAGCCCAGAACACTTGACCGTTCTAATGCGAAACCTATACTTGGACCAGGAGGCAGCCGTCAGAACAGAGCAAGGGAACACTGCATG
>NW_006405122.1:0-2281 GCF_000299155.1 Elephantulus edwardii
CCAAAGGCACATACCGTGGATCAAACAGCTGCTCCAAGTACAAAGGAGAACAATCTCTTCCAGTGTGATTTGCAGCCTCTGAAATCTTGTTGGAGGATCAACTATGAGTTGGTTCTCATCCTGTACAACAATGTTAACATTTTAAGGCTCTGGGAAGTCCTGCTCTAAACTCCTTACTTATTCCTATCCCACATGCTTACAAATCCTATGAACTCCTGCAACCTGACCCCTGTCAACCACATGACACAACTCCGTCACTTGTGCCACAGAACTTCAATTAGTTTCAAGAATGAATCAAATTCCTTTCTGCTTCAGTACTTCACACAAACTATTTCTTCTGCCTAGTGTATTTTCTCCATCTCTGACACTAGATGATCTCTGTTTGTTTTAGTTATCCAGTGCTCTTATAACAAAAATGCAACAAATGAATGGCTTTACAACTAGAAATTCATTTCCTTACAATTAAGGAAGTCAGAAGTCCAAATTCAGGGCTTCAGCTGTCAGGCAAGACTTTCTCTCTTTGTCACCTCTGCGGGGAAGGGGAGTCCTTCCACAGTTTATATTTCTTAGTTCCTTGGTTTTTGAAGCTGTTGTTTGAACTGAGCAAGGATTTAAAATTAAGAAAGATGTGCATCAGGATTGTACCCTTTCTCCATACTTACTTAATTTATATGTTGATCAAATAATTTGAGAGGCTGGACTTTATAAAGAAGAACGTGACATCAGGATCAGCGGAAGACTCAGCAACAACTTGTTTTATACAGATGACACAACCTTGCTTGCTGAAAGTGAAGAAAACTCGCAACAAGTCCTTGCTGCAAAAGATCAAGAACTGCAGACTTTAGTATAGGTTACATCTCAAAGTTAGGAAAGCAAAAATCTTCACCACTGAGCCAACAGGTAACATCATGAGAAATGGAGAACAAATATATTATCAATGTTTTCATACTGGATCCACAGTCAACAATTTTGGTACCAGGAGTCCAGAAATCAAAAAGCATGTTGCATTGGAAAAGTCTGCAGTCAGAGATTTCTTCAAAGTGCTAAAGAGCATGGATGTCAATTTAAGGAGTAAGAAACATCTGATTCAAGGCATGGTCTTTTCAATTATTTAGTGTGTATCTAAGGAATGGACACTGCATAAAGATGTCAGGAAGGACCAATGCCTTTGAGTTTATGGTTTGGGAGAAGAATGATAAACATTTCAAAGACTTACAAAAGAACAAACAAATATATCTTGGTGGAAAGAGTGCAGCCAGGATGCTCCACAGAGCGAAAGATGGTGAAACTTCATCTCACACACCTTGGGCATAGTTTTAGATGGAGCCAGTCCTTGGAGAAAGAGATTAGCTAGGAAAAGCGGAAGTTCCCCAAAGGAAGGGAAGATACGCTATGAGATGGAGTGGCATAGTAACTATGACAATGAATTCTAGTGTGTCAGAGATGATGAGAATGGTGCAGCATAGCCTCAGGTTCAGATTTGATATTCATGGAGTTACTATGAGTCATACTCACCTTGACAGTGATTAACAACAACAGCAACAACAACAACAACAACAACAAAATAGTTGTTTCTTGGAGATCTCCATGTGCCTTGATATCTTCCCCCTTTGTGCTTACTTAATCTGTGACTTTGTATTTCTTAAGGTATTGACTCGAGATACACTTAATTCTAATGATGCCTCACCACTACAACAAAGATAACCCCTTCCCAAATGGATTATTAATGCAGGCGCAGAGGTTCAGATTTACAACACCTATTGTGTAGGGGAAAATCCAATCCATAACATCACTCTTTCTTCTAGTTCATAAGTTAGATATTTCACTTGAGAAGTTACCGAGATCAGGTTCCCATTATAAATTCTCAGGGTATACTGTACTTTTTCTCTGTAGCACTGATATAACCACAATTAGATAATTATTTCTTTAATGATTTGACTAATAGCTGTTTTCCTGATTCCTCTGTAAACTTCATAAGAGCAGGAACTTACTTGTCTTGTTCATAAATACAGACACAATATTCATCTCTGCTAGGCAAATAGTGCACCCTCAGTGAATACATATTAAATCAAGATAACTTCATTTAACCCTGAACTTTCTAAGCTTATTTGACACATCTCTTAGTAATAACCTAGATAATTAGTATCCAGTTAATAATGCCATACTGGATGCAGCTCTCGCTCTCGCTCTCTCTCTCTCTCTCTCTCTCTCTCTCTGTGTGTGTGTGTGTGTGTGTGTGTGTGTGCGCGCGCACGCATTCAATAACCTCATTTGCTCATTT
>NW_006405123.1:0-533 GCF_000299155.1 Elephantulus edwardii
TCGCTCTTCTCTTTGAAAAGTAAAAGATTATTTTATTGGTATACAATCCCTCCCTGCTATGCAGCCTTCGTTCTGTACTCCTGTCATGACAATAACACCAAATCATATATCCCTTTTTAAATTATTATTAATTTCAATGAAAATTTACAGAGACTTTGGATTTCCATTCATTCATTGTTTCACTTTTCTCGCTGCCCACCCCTCCCCGCCCCCAATTTGCTCTTCTCTTTGAAAAGTAAAAGAAAAGTTATTTTATTGGTATACAATCCCTCCCCTCAAGTTCACTCCACATGCAGCTTTCATTCTGGACTCCTGTCATGGCAATAATACCCAATCATATATCCCTTTTAAACAGTTCTCTCCCTCATGTGTTTCAATGCAGTATACATATTTTATCCCATCTTTCTCAGTCTTCCCCAAACCCTGATGGCAGTCCCGTTTTACAACAGTGGCACTATGCAATATTTATCCTTTCGTGACCAAGATATTTCACTCAGCATAATGCCCTCCAGGGTCACCAATTTTGTATAATA
>NW_006405123.1:998-1855 GCF_000299155.1 Elephantulus edwardii
ATTGTTGTTGTTCTGTGCCATCAAGTCTACTGTGACTCATAGCAACCCTGTGGATGATGGATCTGAACTTTGCCCAATCCTGTGTTAGCCTCATCGTCTCTGATACACTTGAGCCCATTAATATAGTCACTATGTTGATCTATAATGTTGTGGGTCTTCCTCTCTTTTGATGACCCTCTCTCTACCTTTCCAAGCATGATGTCTTTTTCCAAGAACATGCCTTTATTTAAATTTTAAATTTCCTTATCTTCTAACGGTAATTGTTAAGTGCTTTGAGTTGATTTTGATTTCTAGTGACCCCATAGGACAGAACAGAACAGATCACATGTTTATGCTCTCATCTTTACAGAGCTCTGGTAATAAGCTGTGCTGCAATACCGAAGACATCGTGGTTCGAATCCACCAACTGCTCCACAGGAAAACAATGGGCAGTCTCTTCCTGTGTAGTTTACCACCTCTGAAAACCTGCGGTAGGGTCAGCCATGCGTTGGTTCTGACTGGATGACACACAACAACAATAACATCTTTAAAAAAAAAATAAAGCCTCCTCTCCTCATATTTTTATTGATAGGCATATAATTATTCATATATATTAATGCCAACATCTTTACAGAGATTGACAGCTCTTTATACACTGGGATCACTTGACAGGTTAAATACCACCAACCTTTGGATTAATAGCCAAAAGCTCAACTGTTACACCACCAGCACTCCTACTCATGTAACTAGACCTTTAAAAAGAGAAGCAATCAAGAGAAAAGCATTTAAAAACATACAAATACTCAAATCTCAGAGGAAGAATTCTGAATAACTGGTACACATGAAACAGTGCTCAAATATTCACCCTTTGCTTGCAG
>NW_006405124.1:0-2280 GCF_000299155.1 Elephantulus edwardii
TCTAGTGTGTCAGGAAGTGTGAAGATGGAGCAGGATAGGAAGGGCTTCAGATCTGCTGTTCATAGGGTCACTGTGAGTCTTAGGCAACTTGATGACACATAACAACAAAAACAACAAAGACAACAAGTGGCCTAGTGGTAAGGAGCTGCTCTGCCTACCCAAGAGCACAAGGTTCAAATCCACCATCTTCACAGAAGAAAGATGAGCAATCAACTCCCCCTGATTTACTGACCCTGAAAACTTGCTGGAGGGTCACCTATGATGAGTAGGTTCAAACTTCAGGCAAATAATGATGACAACAACAAGGAAAGACATACACAAATAGAATCAATCTTGCAGAGATAACAGTAATGGGAAGGGAGGGAGAAGGGAGTTAAAATCAACAAATAAATAAGTTGAGAGAAGGGAAAGACAATATATGATAAGGGGTAGATTGCTGTTGTTATGTAAAATCCATTCTACTACAAACAGTGGATCTGAACATTGCCCTATCCTGTGTTATCTGAACAATCTTTGATATACTTGAGCCCCTTGTTTCAGTCCCTGTGCCAATCTATCCTGTTGAAAGTCTTCTCTTTTTCTGACTCTTCACCATTCCTAGAATTATGTCTTTTCCCAAGGATTGTTGTTATTGTTAGGTGAAGTCGAGTTGAGTATCATTCATAGTGACCTTCTGAACAACAGATCTAACTATTCTATCTTATCATTATCTCTGACACTCTTGAGCCCATTGTTGCAGTTACTGCGTCAATCCATCTCTTTAAGGATCTTTTTTTCTTTGATGACCCTCCACATTTGTAAACATTATGTCCTTTTCTGAGGACCAGTCTCTCCTAATAATTTGCCCAAAGTATGTGAGACGTTTGTTTTGATCTTTTGCAGCAAATATTTCAAGTTCTCACATTCAGCAAGCAAGGTTGTCTTACCTGCATAATGCAGGTTTCTGATGATTCTTCCTCTAATCCTGATGCCACGTTTTTCTTCATAAAGTTCAGCTTCTCTTCTTGAACAAATGGTTTGTTCGGTATATAAAAAGGATGGAGAAAAGATACATTTCTGACAACACGCATTTCTTAATTTTAAACCACTCAGTATTTTCTTGCTCTGTTCACACAATAGCCTCTTGGTCTGGGTATAAGTTTTGCATAAGCACAATTAAGTGTTCTGGAATTCCCATTTTTCTCAATGTTAGCCATTATTTGTTATAATCCACACTATACCTTTGCATAGTTACTAAAACACAAACAGATATCCTAGTATTTTCTGCTTTCAGCTAAGATCCATCTGGCATCAACAATGATATTCCTGGTCCCACAGCTTCTTCTAAATCCAGCTTGAATTTCTGGCAGTTCTGTTGATGTATTGTTTCAGCCACTTTTGTATCCAAAATCATCAGTAAAATTTTATTTGTAGTTGTTATGTGCCATCAAGTCACCTGTGACTCACAATGACCCTATGTATAACAGCCTGCCTATACTGAGTCAGTCTCACTGATTCCAACACTTACCCACTTACCCTAGTTACTATGTCAATAAATCTCATCCATTGTCTTCCTCTTCTATGATGTCCCTCCATCCTTACAAGAATGATGTCCTTCTCCAAGGACTGGTCCCTCCAAAGTATGTGAGACAGAGCTTTAAAATTCTAGCCTCCAAAGGGAAACTTGGTTTCACTCTCTGCAAGACAGGCCTGTTTGTTCCCTTGGAGGTCCATGGTATGTTCGAGACTCTTCTTCAGCACCACAACTCAAAGGCATTGATTCTTCTGTCATTTTCAGTCATTGTCCAGATTTCTGCTGCATCACACATAATTGCAAAGACCGTGGCCTGGATCAGGCACACCTTAGTCTCTAGACTGACATCATTACTTCTTAGTACTCTGGAGAGGTCCCTGACAGCAGATTTTTTCCGGTGCAATAAGTCTTTTGATTTCCTTACTGCTGGTGTCAAGAGTGTTGATTGTGGACCTGAGCAAGCTGAAACTGTTAACAACTTCATTCTCTTCTCCTACGTATTATGATGCTGCCAATTGAGCCAGTTGTGAGAATCTTTGTCTTCTTGATGTTGAGCTTCAATTTTTATTGAAGATTTCAGTCCTTGACCTTCTGCAGCAAGTGCTTCAAGTCCTCCTCAGTTTCAGTGAACAAGGTTGTGTCATCTGCATATCACAGGTTGTGAATGGATCTTCCTCCAATCCTGATGCCAGTCTTCCTCACAAAGCCTAACTTCCTGAATGATCTGTATATAGACTGAAAAGTTGTGGAGACAGGATGCCTCTCTT
>NW_006405125.1:0-2275 GCF_000299155.1 Elephantulus edwardii
CAAACACTCTTCTAAGTAATATATCACTGCTCTGCCAATTGGCTATACAGAGCTAACTCCTGGTTGCTGTGAGGCTGAACACTGTGACACTGAAGTGACAAATGTGATAAAGGTTACCCATGGTGGACAGTGTCTGGTGGAGCTCCCCAATTAAAACAAGCTTGGAAGCAGGAGTGGCATCCACTTTCAAAATAGCTTGCCTCTAGAAACTAAGTTCTAACTCACCCAGAGGGTCAAATGGCTCACCCCAGGGGCAGGGCAGCACACTACAAGGGCCTGGGGGTATGTTTCCTAGAACTTAGAAAAACAACAAAAGATATACAAGTGTTGGGGTCTTTTATTCATAGGGTCACTATGAGTTATCTACAAGTCAAGTCAACGACACTCAACAACAACAACATATCCAGGATGGCAGATCTCAATGCACCACATCTTTTGATTTCTTGACTACTGCTGCCAAGATCTGTTTAGACCTAGTTCACCACTCTCAAAGTCCCTTCTCCATTTGTAAAGGGGGAGGGTAGTGATGCTTACTTCGAATTGCAGTCTGACCACATAGTGGAGGGGAAAGAGGCAATGGTGGCAACACTGGAACTGGGGGTGCTATCCCTGGCCATGGTCTTCAGTGAGGCAGGCACAGACCTTGGAGGGGGGCTTTGGTAGGGGAGTGTGCTGCCTAACCCCCAGGATATACCACCTGGCCCCTGGGGTGTATTGCCCAACCCGTGGGGAGAGCTGTCCAGTCACTGGGGTGTGCCACCCGGCCCCTGGGGAGAGCTGTTCAGCCCATGGGGTGTGCCGTCTGGCCCCTGGGAAGAGCCTTCAGGTTGGTGGGGAAAACTGCCTAGGGTATCCAGAGAATTTTATCTAAGCCACTCTCCTCCACCTCCTAATCCAACACATCTGTAAGTAACACCTCCAAAGCCCTTCTATTTTTAACTCACAAGTTTGTTCTCTCTAGGTTTGCTCCCTTTCCTACATGTAACCTTAACACTAAATTTTTCTCCAGACCTGAACCCTGAACCCAGTTCCAGAGACAAAAGAGAATTATAACTGCCAGCTAAGGAAAAGGAGGATGAAGCCACAGGGCTCAGTCAGCCATCCCCACTGAACCCACCTTGGCAAACAATTTGCAGTCCAGAAGGCAATAAACGTCAGGAAAATAATCTTCTAACTGAACAAGAATGCATGCAGCTTAACCTAGGACCACTAGTAAGGTGTTAAAGCGGGCTCTGCTTCCCCCTTTACATCAACGTCTCTGTTCAGCATGAAGAAGCCAGAGAGTCTGCGCCCCATTTCCAAATGAGAAACCTACAAGTGAATAAGACAATTTCTTTGTTAAAAAAGAAAAATTAATCATCATTGGACTATGCTTACCATTACCCTGTCTCTTCTGGTCCCCACTGGATCTTCCTCATTTCCTTCACCTACTTCCCCCACCCACCAAATTTTATAGCCCTGCCCATACTCACTCTTCTGCTCCCAACCCTCACTCCCCTGTATCCTCATACACGTTTTTTACAGTAATAAACAAAATCACACACTAAAACCCAAAATAAAAATATAGTGGCCAATGAAAACCTTAAGAACAGCAGTGGACAGTGTGTGATAATTGTGCCAGAAAATGAAGCCATCCTGTTGGAAAGCTCTCAAAATAGAACTGGGGAAGAACTATCTTCTCAAAATATAGTCTGCCTTCACTATGTGGATGGAGGAAAGCTTTGAGACTGTCATTTGCTGGGGCGGAGAAATGAAAAAGAAGAAAGAATAGCAAATATTCATCATTAATAATCAGAATGTGAATGAGGGAAGTATCAATCTCAGAAAAGCAGACATTATAAAATAGAAAACAGAATACATAAATGTTAATATCCTAGGTATTAGTGAGCTGAATATGGGATATTTTGAATTATAAAAATTTTAAGTCTTCTATGGGGCTCTGGTGGCCTAGTGGCAAGAAGATGTACCACGATCCCGAAGGCACGTAGTTCGAGGCCACTAGCTGCTCTGTGGGAGAAGGATGGCAGTCTCCTCCTGTGCTATTAGCTGCCTCTGAAAACCTGCCAGAGGATCAGCTATGGGTTGGTTCTGACTATACATACACAACATTCTGAGCGTGACAAACCGAAAAGGAAAGGTGTCACATCATAATAGTAAAAAAAAAATGTCAAGATTAGTCTTAAAGTCTAATACTGTCAATAACAGGATGTTGTTGTTTGTTGTTATGTGCCGTTGAGTCGCCTGCGACTCATAGCGACCCTATGTACAACAGGAT
>NW_006405126.1:0-2289 GCF_000299155.1 Elephantulus edwardii
ATGAAAAGTATATATACAAAACAAAGAGCCAACACTATTCTCAATGGAGAAATAATAAAGGCATTCCCCTTGTGAACAGGGATCAGACAAAAATGCCCATTTTCACCATACCTGTTCAACTGGAAGTATTGAAAGTACTTTCTAGGGCAATAAGATAAAAGAAGGAAATAAGAGGCATCCAAATAGACAAAAAGGTGATAAAAATGTTGCTGTATGCAGATGATATGATAGTGTACACAGAAAACACCAAAGACTGAACAAAAACAAAACCTGTTAGAAATAATATATCATTTTAGTAGAACGGCAGGTATAAGATCAACATACAAAGATCAGTGAGATTTCATAATTAAAAATAATTTCTAGATCCATCAGGAAATACAATGTGGTGAGTGACAGGATAACATCCATATGCATACAAGGAAGTTCAGTGAATACCACTATCATTCAAATATACGTACCAACAACTAGAGCCAAAGAGGAGAAAATGGAAGATTTCTACCAACTTTTGCAATCAGAAATCGATTGAGCATGCAATCAAGATGCATTGATAATAACGGGAGAATGAAATGCAAAACTTGGGAGCAAGGAAGAAGGATCAGGAACTGGAAAACATGGACTCAGTGACAGAAATTAGTCTGGAGATAGAATGATAGAATTATGCATATTCAATGGTTTATTCATTTCAAATACCTTTCATAGGAAACACAAACACAGGCTTTACACATGGATTTTACCTGATGGCATTCATAGGAATCAAATTCACTATATTTGTGGAAAGACTTGCTGTAGAAATTGTAGAAATCAGCTGTGAAAACAAGGCCAGGTGCTGATTGTGGGACAGTCACCACCAATTACTCATATGTAAGCTCAAGATGAAGTTGAAGAAAATGAAATCAGATCCACAGGACAAAATTTGACCTTAAGTCTGTCCCACACGAATTTCAAAACCATCTCAAGAACAGGTTTGAGGCTTTGAGCACCAATGAGCATAGACCAAATGAACTGTGGGAGGATATAAAAAATATCATCCATGAAGAATGCAAAAGATCATTATAAAGGCTGAAGAGGAAGAAAAGACCAAGATGGGTGTCAGATGAGACTTCAAATATTGCATTAGAGCACCAAGAAGCCAAAGCTAAAGGAAGAAACCAAGAAGTCAAAGAGCTGAATAGAAAATGTAAAAGGGCAGATTGGGACGACAATGCAAGATATTATAATTAAATGTGCAGAGAACTGGAGTCAGAAAATCAAAAGGGCTGAACTCACTCCTCATTTCTTTAGCTGAAGGAGTTGAAAAACAAATTCAAGCCATGGGTTTCAATACTTAAGGATGCTTTGGGTAGAATGTTAAATGATCCAAGAAGCATTAAAGAAGATGGAAGGAGTACACAGAGTAACTGTATCAGAAGGAATTGGCTGACACAGAAGATTTTCATGAAATAACATATGAGCAAGAGCCTGTGGTGATGAAGGAGGAAGATCAACTTCCTCTGAAAGAATTGGGAAAAACAAGGCTCCAGGAGTTGACAGCATACCAATTGACAGATTTCAACAGACGCTGCCCTGGATTTGCTTACTAAGTTGTGCCAAGAAATCTGGAGGACAGCCAGCTGGCCAACTGACTGGAAGAAATCGATATTTGTTCCCATTAAAAAAAAAAATTGATCCAACAGAGTGCAGAAATTATCAAATATCATTAATATCACATGCAAAAAAGATTCTGCTGAAAATTTTCCAAAAACAACTGTAGCAATATGTCAACAGATAACTGCCAGCAAACTGCAGGCTGGATTAAGAAGAGGTCATGATACTAGGGATATTACAGCTAATGGTAGATGGATCTTGGCAAAAGGAAGAGAGTACTAAGGAATGTCTATCTGTGCTTCATTGACTATGCAAAGGCTTTTGACTGTATGAATCACAGCAAGCTATGGCTGACTCTGAGAATAATGGGAATCTCAGAGCATTTGATTGTGCTTATGAGAAACATATACTTGGACCAAGAGGCAGTCATCAGAGAAAGGAGACACTACATGGTTCAAAATCAGGAAGGGAGTCCACCAGGGATGCATTCTGTCTCCATACGCTTTCAATCTGTATGCAGAACAGATCATCTGTGAGGAGTAATGTGGCATCAGGATTGGTGGGAGAGTCATCAACAACCTGCGCTATGCAGATGACACAACCCTGCTTACTGAAACTGAGGAGGACCTGAAGCGCTTGCTGCAGAAGGTCAAGGACTGCAACCTTCAATATGGATTGAAGCTCAACATCAAGAAAACAAAGATT
>NW_006405127.1:0-1469 GCF_000299155.1 Elephantulus edwardii
ATGTAAGTTAAATGCATACTTTTTCAGAACATCTAGCCTTATTAATTCTTTGGAAAAAGGGGGGGAAACTACAATAACAACAACATAACACAACAAAAATACTTACCACTGAGCCAATAGGCAGCATCATGATAGGATGGAGAGGATATTGGGATTGTTGATAATTTCAGTTTGCTTGGTTCCACAATCAATATCCTTGGCACCAATATTAAGGAAATCAAAAGATGAATTGCATTAGGAAAATCTGTGTCGAGGGCAACTCCAGAATGCTAAAGAGCAACAGTGTCAGTTTAGAGACTAAGATGTGCCTGATCCAGGCCGTGGTCTTTGTAATTACTTACTATGCCTCAGAAAGCTGGACAATGAATAAGGATGACAGAAGAAGAATCAATGCCTTTGAGCTGTGGTGCTAGAGAAGACTACTGAACATTTCTTGAACTGCCAAGAGAATAAACAGGTTTGTCCTAGAGAGTGTGAAAAAAAGTTATTCCTTGGAGACAAGGATTTTGATGCTTCATCTAATGTATTTTGGTTTCGTTGCCAGAAGGGATCAGTCCTTGGAGAAGGACATCATGTTTGGAAGAGTGGAGGGACAGTGCAGGAAAGGAAGACCCTGAATATATCGATTGACACATTGACTCTGGCGTAGCGGGGTTACATGTGTCAGAGACAGTAAGCCTGGCTCTGGATAGGAGAGGGTTCAGAACTATTGTACACAGGGTCACTATAAGTTGAAATTGACTTGATGGCGCATAGTAACAACATACTTGTTTTCTTGTGGCTTTTACTTTTTATTTTATGCTAGTTTGCATGTGTTTCACACATCCTCCACTCATGTTTCATACAATCATTCCCATACATTATATATTACAAAATGAATCTCCATTGATCTGTGCCCACTACGTCGCTACCTTTTCAAGTCCCCACTGAACAGCATTATTTGCAATGGCAAGAAAATGGAAACAGCCAAAATGTCCATCAGCAAAACTGAGGATTGAGAAATTATGGTGCATTTCACGGACTACAATACAGCAGTCAGACATAATTATTCCAAAAATTGATATATAACATGGGAGAAGGTTCTAGAGAGCATTATGTGGAGTAAACGAAGTCTCACTAGGACAAATATGCATAAGAAAATTACTGTAAAAATAGATCACTGGTAAGATGTGTACTAGTTTTTGGTTTTTTAAACTAATATTTACTGTGTCATAAATTACCTTTTGCCCTACTTTCAACTGCAGAATTTGAAGTTATACGTTATATAGCATATAGGGTATTACTGTCTCTTAGTCTAACGTACTGTCCTTGGAATTAAAAATCTACCATTATTCTAGAATGTTTTGCGAGTAAAGGACCCGTTGCAATCGGTTGCATTATACCTGAGAAAAACAGGAAACCATCAATGTCAACCAAAATGTTTTCTCTGTGTTGCTCTGCTGGGGCTTAAAATAAACTATTTTTTTATT
>NW_006405127.1:1678-2180 GCF_000299155.1 Elephantulus edwardii
TCTTCTCTCACTACTCTAAAGGGCCCCCTTGGCAGTAGGAAATACAGACTGTTATGGAGATAGATTTTGGAATTTAGATGCACTGTTATCAATTGTGCTTAGCCGTACGTGTTCATATCCTATAAAATAATCTAGATCCCCTTAAAAATATAATTCAGTTTGCCAATTTATTCACTTGTAGAGTGTCCAAGAAGTGTTAATCTTTGGCACAGACTATGACACCCTATATACACATAGTAAGGGAGATAGAATCTGACAGGCAATCATAACCACAGAGATTGATGCCAAAGAACTTCAGAGTGAAGATGGCCTTGAGGACCTGGTGATGGCTACTTTAAAAAACAATAAAATTACTTTTACGTGTACCGTTAAATCAGATCTGACTGGTACAGGAGGAGATTGACCCCTCCACTCCTTAAGAATAGAAGAACGGTAGGAGGTATCTCACTCCCTGATTTCAAATCCTACTACACTGCCATAGTGGTAAAGACAGCATGGTACT
>NW_006405128.1:0-2256 GCF_000299155.1 Elephantulus edwardii
AATCCGTTGCTACTGTGTCTTCTTTGGGGGTTGATATCTTGCTTTGGGCTGGTGGGACAAGTGAAGCACTCTGCTTTCTATGGGCCATTGGTGTGGCAGAGTTTTTCGTGTCTGAGGTGCTAGCTGGTTTTTTTATTTGACGTCACTGCTCCAGAAGAAGGTTGGGCAGAAACAAGAGTAAATGCGTAGAGGGTGTGTGCACACTCCAATGCTCACGTGAGTGGGGAGGGAGGAAGCGCACACTGATACACGTGGGGAGGGCCTCAGGAGAACCTGCAGTTGTAGCAGACAGGAAGGCTAGGTCGCAAGCCCCGGCCTGGAACTGCCTCTGCTGTCCTTGCAGATCTCCCAGCAAAGTACAAGTTTACAAAGATGGCATTTTCTCACAGACCTCTGGAAACTGTAGTCGGGACCTGCAATTGTAGCAGACAAGAAGGCTGGGTCGCAAGTCCCGGCCTGGAACTGTTCTAACTCTTAATGACACAGTTACAACATAGTAAAATACATCTAGATCTTGTAGACATTTTCCTTGTCTTCTAAGCAAGATCTACTGGCAAATGCTACTCTTTTGACCATATTTATATGGCTGATTATTGTGAAAAGAGCAAGAGTCACGTGAGGGTGGCCATATCTGACTTCTAATAGCTGTACAAAGAGGAATTGTTTCCATTTAACAACATCAATAACACAAAGTCAATTTCCATGAAGTCAGATATGTCCCCCACACTCCTGCACCTTTTTCTACTCATCTCAACACCAGTCCTACTGCTTTACCAAATCCAAGTCTGTTTCAATAGCTCACAGACCACACAGAACCATATTGGTGTTGGTGGTATTGTTAGGTGCCATTGAATCATAATAACCCTATGAACAAAAGATCTGAACCCTGCTCTGTCCTGCAGCATTCTCACACTTCCTGACATAAAAGAGCCCACTGCACTAGTCACTATATCAGTCCAACTGGTTGAGGGTCTTCCTCTCTTTTACTTACCCTCCACCCTTTGCAGTGGCATGTCCTTCTCCAAGGAATATAGCCCTTCCTAGCATCATGCCCCTAGCTACATGTGAGGTGAAACCTCATCATTCTTGCCTCCAAAGAGTACTCTGGCTGTACCCTCTCCAAGACATATCTGTTTGTTCTCCTGGCCATTCATGGAATCATCAGTGGGAAAGTCAAAAGGCTATAATTCCAGTTAGTAATGGAATACAATCACTGAGTTAGAACAGCTTCTGAAATGTACTCACAGGTACTCATCCTCAGCCTTCAATCTCATGGCTTTAGGCTCTTAGTTCTTCCAATTATGGCTTTCTAGCTTCCAGATCTCCAACAAACTTGAACAAAAGGCTCTTAGCTTCAGTTATGTAGCAGTCCTATGGTCAACTTCTCTCATGCCAGTCAGGTCTCTGGTTCTTTGCTGCAGGCTGCCATGTCTGGCTGGCCAAGAATCTCTGATCTGGAAGGACACAGTGTATTCTCCTGCTTCTTCACTGTTGGTGGTGAAATTCTCAAATTCTGCTGCTGAGTGATTAACTTTATAAAATATAATGAATGAGAATGATTGTATTAAACACAAGTGAACGAAGGATAGTGTGAAACACAATGTATACAAATTTTGTAAGTAAACTAATATTAAAAAAATTTAAAAAGAAAACAATATAAAATTTTTTAAAATTCTGCCGCTGGATCCACTCAATAGTAAGACTAGCAAATCACTTTATGGGTAGACTGTTGTTGTTGTTGTTGTTGTTGTTGTTGTTGTTAATGTTGATTGCCTTCAAGTCGAGCACCACACATAACAACCCTATGAACAAAAGGCCTGAAGCCCCTCTACAGTTTTGACATTTATCAAAGTTCATAGAGTTTCTGGAGGCTTCTTATTTAGGAAGTAGATGCTACTCCCGCTTCCAAATGGATAGACTAACACACCTTATATTCCCATACGTATTACCATACATTCACAAGACAAAGACAAATTCAATGGTTAGGAAAGCCATTTTGAACAATCAACCCTTAACACTACAATTGGCTAAGAGTTAATGACTCCCTGGTGTTTTGGGTCACATTCTAGGCCAACTGTTTAATTTATCAGGTTTTATTTTTTTATTAAATTTTATTCGTTTTAATGAACATTTACAGAGATTTTTGGATTTTCATTCATTCATTGTTGCACTGTTTTCTCCACCCTCATCCCCAGTTCGTTCTTCTTCACCACCCCCATGTCTGTTTTAATTGTCCAATTGCCACAGTGCTTGTCA
>NW_006405129.1:0-2190 GCF_000299155.1 Elephantulus edwardii
GAAGAGATTGAGATTGTGCACAGTTTCAGTTTGCTCAGCTCCACAGTCAACACTTTCGTCATCAGTAGCCAGGAAATTAAAAGACGTATTGAAATGGGAAAGTCTGCTGTTAGGGACCTTTCCAAAGTATTGAAGAGCAATGGTGTCTCTCTGGAGACTGAGGTGCATCTGATACAGGCTATTGTCTTTGCTATCACTTGATATGCATCAGAGAGTTAGACAATGACTAAGGAGGATACAAGGAGAATTGATGTCTTTGAGCTGTGGTGCTGGAGAAGAGTATTGAGGGTACCATGGACTACTAGCAAAACAGATTCATCCTGGAAAGGGTCAAACCGGGTGGCTCCTTGGAGGCAAGGATTCTGAGGCTCCGTCTAACATACTTTGGACATGTTATAAGGAGGGACCGATCCTTGTAGAGGGACATCATGCTTGGTAGGATGGAGGGACAGTGTAGGAGAGGAAAGCTCTCTATGAGGTGGTTTGATTCAGTGACTGGGATAATCGGGATGGGTGTATCGGAGACAGTGTAATCGGCACAGGACAGAGCATAGTTCAGGGCTGTTGTACATAGGGTCGCTATGAGTTGCAAACAACTCGATGGCATATAACAACAACAACATCAATACTGAAAAGTAATCTACAATGAATCCTGTAGTCTTCAATCTTCTATACATGCTTCTATTCACAATAATTGCAGATATAAGTTTAAAAAAATCTACTATAGTCATGGACAGAGTCTCATTCACATACACAAGTTTATTTATCTTGCTTGTCAGATATGTATCAACTCATAGGTTAATATCTTCATAATATTTCGCTTTTGTGAATCTGTCTTATTTTTTCCTTAACAATGTTGTATGGATTACCTCTTACTGTACATTTCATTCCCTTCACTTACTTTAATGAATGACTATTATTTCATTTAAATGCGCTGTGATAATATAGTATATTACATGTTGTACTGTTAATCAAAAGTATGTATTTTTAAACCAGCAGCATTTTAAAGGTAAAAATATAGGCAGTATAGTCTCATTAAGATTTATAGCTTCAGAAAGCTGTTAGAGGTTTGCTATGATGCCCTGATTCAGGCCGTAGTCTTTTCTGTCACTGTGCATTTGAAAGCTGGACAGTGAATAAGCATGACAGAATAAGAACTGATGCCTTTGGTTTGCAGGATTGTAGAAGAGTAGTGAATATTCCATGGACTGCCAAAAGAACAAACATATATCTTGGAGAAAATGTAACTAGAATACTCCTTGGAAACAAAGATGACAAAGCTTTTTTCTCATATACTTTGGACATGTTTCTAGGAGAGGCTATTCCTTGGAGAAGAACATCATGCTTAGGAAAATGGAGGTCAGCAAAAAGTAGAAGACCTGCAGTGAGATAGATTGACACAGTGATTGCAGCAATGTGTTTAAGTGTCAGAGATAACGAGGATGGCACAGGTAGGACAGAGTTTGGATCTGTTGTTAATATGGTCACTACGAGTCCTATTTGACTAGAGGGCACCTAACAACAACAATGTATCAGGAGCAATGTGGGATTATGAGTATCTTATTAGTGATTTTCCTTTTCTTCAACATTAATACCAGAGAACCACCAAAGTATTTTGTTGTTCTTGTTTTTCTTATACAAAAATCATTCTTTAACTCTTTAAAAGAGTATGTAATTGACTTATTTCATGAAATATTTTGTCCTCTGGGCTCATTGATGTTACAAAATTATTTTTAAGATTCTTAATTTTTTTTTTCTCTTTGGTCCTCTTTATTCATTGTCCAACTTTCACAAGCATATGCAGCAATTTGAAACACCATGGCTGGGCTCAGCTGTAATGTATGTTTTAAGTAAATTACATCATTAATGTAAACTTAGCTTAAAATCCTTGCTTTTTTTTAGCACTCTCAAGATATCCTTGACAACATGCTTTCCCAGCGTAATATGTCTGTTGATTTCTTTTTTTTTTTAATTAATTTCAATGAACATCTACAGAGATTTTGGATTTCCATTCTTTCATTGTTGCACTTTTCTACCGACCCACCTCACCCCCACCCCAGTTCACTCTTCTCCTTGAAAAGCAATAAAAAGAAAAAAAAAATTCTTGGCTTTTCTTTAGAGTTATATAGTATCCCAGTATGTGTAGCATATTGTTTACTCATCTGTTGATGTACAATTAGGTTATTTCCA
>NW_006405130.1:0-2271 GCF_000299155.1 Elephantulus edwardii
GTTGTTGGTGCATATATTTGAATGATAGTGGTATTCACTGGACTTCCTTGTATGCGTATAGATATTATCCTGTCACTGACAATATTGTACTTCAAGATAAGTGACAGTAGTTACTTTAAAAAATAGGTGAGAACTTTAAATAGCAGGAAGTAGAAATTAATGATAGAGAAGCAATATGGGTAGAGATAGTGGGAATGGTGACACAATGGTGATGTCATTATTGCCGATAAACTACATGTAAAAATGGTTGAATGAGTTTATAACTGATTGTGTATATTTTCAGCAAAAAAAGAGGAAGGAGGGGGAAGAGAACACAAAATTAAAACCCATTACCATTTATTTTAACTCTTTGCAATTCTCCATCTTATTTCTGACCATGGTTCTTGGGTATATTCAATGTATATGATGAACAATTAATTGAGAAACAGAACTCTATGATGAAAAATGTGGCTTCAGAATTGGAGGAAGACTCATCAACAACCTGTGTAATGCAGATGATATAACCTTGCTTGCTGAAAGTGAAGAGGACTTGAAATGCTTGCAGCCGATCAAAGACTACAATACAGCCTTGAGTATGGACTACATCTCAACATCAAGAAAACAAAAATCCTTACCACTGGATCAATAGACAGTATTGTGATAGATGGAGAAAAGATTGACATTATAAAAAACTTCATCTTTCTTCAATTCACAATCAATACCCTTGCCACCAGCAGTTAAAAATTCAAAAGCTGTATTGTGTTTGTAAAATTCTGCTGTTAGGAACCTCTCCCAATTATTCAAGAGCAAGGATGTCAGTTTTAAGACTAAGGTGTGCTTGATTCAAGTCAAGGTCTTTTCATTTATTTGCTATACATCTGAGAGCTGGACAATGACTAAGGATGACAGAGGAAAAATCAATCTCTTTGAGGTGTTGTGTTGGGGAAGAATACTGGATATCCTATGGGTTGACAAAAGAACAAACAGGTTTGTCTTGGAGAAGGTATAGCCAGAGTGTTACTTAGAGGAAAGGATGATGAAGCTTTGTCTCATATAGAAGTTTTGTCCCACTTACATTGGGCATATTGCTAGTAGGGGTTATACCTTGGAAAAGAACATCATACTGGGAAGGGCGAAAGAAAGGAAAACCTCCAATGAGATAGTTACTTGATAGTTAACAGTATGACAGTGATAATGATGACCCAGAATATGACAAGATTCATATATATCGTTCATAACATCACTATAACTGGTACTCAATTTGATGGTTTGTAATAACAACAATAATCATATTTCTGAGGCTATAAATATTTTCAGGAGGAGACTGCCCTTCTGTCTCCCTCGGAGTCATGACTGATTTCAAATAGTCAACCATTTAGTTAGCAGCTCAATAAGTTACACACTATATTATCAGGATCCTTATTGAAGAGAACAGGACATCCTGTATGAAAACAACAGAGTTAGGGGTAAAGCAAAAGAACAGTTCTAATGTGTAACACTTACCTTTCTTTCCAGTGTGGAATATGCACATGATATAATCTGTTGGAGAGAACAATAATAGTAATGTTGACAATTACAACTTGTATGTCTATAACATTATGCAGTTATGTGCAAATGCTTTATTTGTACAGAGTTTTTCATTTAAGACTAGAAAATAAAGGACACTTTTGTAGCATTATATTAAAACCCCAAGAACTTTGAGCCAGATGTGGATACTCTCATCTTTGAATGCCCTGGGCTTTGGTTTTCTCATCTTTAATTGTTGGTGTAATTGATGATCTGACCCCAGTCCACCCTGGCCTAGTTTTGACTGCTAACATTGAGCTTCTCCAATGATTTCTTCTACAAATGAAGTCAATCTGATTCCTATGTAGCCTATTAAGTGAGATCCACATTTGGGTCTTTTTAAAATTTTTTTTATTATTAATTTTAATAAAAATTTACAGGGACTTTGGATTTCCACTCATTCATTGTTGAACTTTTCTCCCTGTCCATCGCTCTCCCCCTGACCCCCCAGTACACTGTTCTCTTTGAAAAGTAAAAGAAAAATTCTTTCATTGTTTTACAATCCCTCCCCCCAGGTCCTCTCTCATTTGGGTCTCTTAAAAAAGGTATTTGCAAGGAATGAATCATTGTAAATACAAAATTCAATCATTCTATTTCCAGCCTCTTTTCTATCACCAAGCCCATATCTTCCAACTACTATTCGTTTTTCACTGTTTCCTACGTTTGCATTCTAGCCACCAATTATCATTAACACATCTTGATTACATGTTTGATCAATTTTGAACT
>NW_006405131.1:0-1007 GCF_000299155.1 Elephantulus edwardii
AGCAACAACACCAAAAAGAATAGAACAGAATGACAGCAATAAAACCCTACCTTTCAATAATTTCACTGAACGTGAATGGTTTAAATGCACCACTGAAGAGAAAAAGAGTAGCAGTTTGGATAAAAAGACCAAAATCCATCAGCATGTTGTCTACAAGAGACACATCTGAAAAATGAAGATAAAGAAAGACCAAAAATAAAAGGATGGGGAAAAATATTACAATGAAATGGCAACCAAATAAAAAGCAGAAGTGGTGATACTAATTTCTGATAAAATAAATTTCAATGCAAAAACCATCACAAAGGACAAAGAAGGTCACTACATAATGCTGAAAGGGTCAATAGAACAAGAGGATTGTTCAATAGAACAATATTGAATATCTATGCATCAAAGAAAAGAACTATGAAATAAATAAAAACACATTAGAAAATTGAAAAAGGAAATAGACAACACTACTATAGTACTTGGAAACTTCAATACACCCCTTTCAAGAAAAGAATCTCAACAAAGATACTCAAGAATTAAACCACACAATTAACCAACTTGATCTCATAGAAATTTAGAGGCTAATGCACCCAAAAAAAGCACAATATACCTTCTTTTTAATGTGCATGGAACCTTCTCCAGAATAGATCACATTCTAGGTCACAAGGCAAGCATCAACAAATTAAAAAACATAGAAATTATGCAAAGTATCTTCTCGGATGATAATACCACAAAATTAGAAATAAGAAAATAAAGGGGGAAAAAATCATATGCTTGGAAGCTGAACAACAACTTGCTAGAACACGATTGTGTGCAAGAAGAAATAAAAAATGAAATGAAAAACTTTCTTGAAACAAATGACAATGAAAACACTACTTACCAAAACCTCTGGGAAACAGTCAAAACAGTAATCAGAGGTCAATTTATAGCAATAAGCAAAATATCAAAAGGCAGGAAAAACTGACCATTGATTCTCTAACCAAAAATCTCCAGCAAATTGAAATGGAATAGCAAGAAAACCC
>NW_006405131.1:1557-2099 GCF_000299155.1 Elephantulus edwardii
ACAATACATCAAAGAAATAATCCATCATGACCAAGTGGGGTTCATAACAGGTATACAAGGATGGTTCAATATAAGAAAAACAATTAATGTAATTCCTCATATTAACAAAGCAAAGAACAAGAACCACATGATCCTATCAGCTGAAGCAGAAAAGGCCTTTGACAAAATCCAACACCGTTTTCTTATTAAAACACTCAACAAAATAGGACTAGAGGGGAATTTCTTCAATATAGTAAAAAGTATTGATGAACTCCCCAGAGCCAACATTGTTCGCAATGGAGAGAGGTTAAAGGCATTCCCTTTAAGAACAGGAACTAAGCAAGGATGCCCATTATCACCTCTCTTATTCAATATTGTATTGGAAGTCTTAGTGATAGTATAAGATAAGAGAAAGACATAAGACAAATTGGCAAAGAGTAGGTAAAATTATCTCTCTATGCAGATGATATAATAATACACTTAGAGAACCCTAAAGACTCAGCAAGAAAAATATTGGACATAGTTTAACAATTCAGCAAAGTAGTAGGATACAAGATCAACAT
>NW_006405132.1:0-2229 GCF_000299155.1 Elephantulus edwardii
AAAACTCTCGCGTGTGCCACACGGAATTTGCAGGAATCTGTGTTGTCTTCAAATGATAGACTGTCTTATAAATGTCTTTCCCTCTCACCTGTCTCTTGCTGAACAATGAATGGTTTACAGGAGTGATCTTCTGCTGTGGTAGGAAATTTAGGTGTTATTCTACCCACACGGGATTTCCAGAAGTTCTTCTTCCTTCATTCGCAGAAAATTTTCCCAAGGATCTCATGCACGATTGGGACTAAATGTGTTTACTAGTGCAGGTATCAAATCTAGCAGCGAATTCGTACCACACGAGATTTGACAGCAACCCAGGCCTGGAAAGATATAAATCAATCGAGATACATACAATATGAGCTTCAGAAGGAATGAAAAGTTTGGTCTCAAAACCCCTAGTGTGTATCCCACGAAATTGACAATAGTCTGTGTTGTCTCTTTGAAGCAAACACAGTAATTCAAGACCAAAAGGCACTTAAAGATGTATGCAACCTTGTTTTCCCAAAGCACATGCCCTTGGTTACTGAAGCTCTCGAATGACATACTGTGCTGTAAATGGAGTTCCCTGTTATCTGAGTCTTGCTGAATAATGAACGGTTTACGGTAGTGATGATCTGCTTTGTCGTTGTTATATTCTACTGTAAATGTCTTTCCTTGTCATCTGCGTCTTTCTGAACAGGGACCGGTGATGTTCTGCTGTGTAGGATATTTAGGTGATATTCGTACCACACTGGATTTCCAGAAGTGTTTCTTCCTCCGTTCCTATAAATGTTTCTCAAGGCTCTCGTCTAATATTGGTACTAAGAGTGGTTCTCAGAAAGATGTACTGTTTATTACTGCAGGTATCAAATCGAGGAGCAATTTCGTACCACACGGGGTTTGACTGCAACGCAGTCCTGTACACCACATGAGCTACATACACTATGAGTTTGAGAAGGCATGGAAAGTGTGGTCTCAAAAGACCTCGTTTGTGTAATACGGAATTTACTTGAATCTGTGTTGTCTTTTTGAAAGAAACACAGTAATACAAGACCAAAACGCACTTAAACACATATGCAACATTGTGTTCGCAAAGCACTTCCCTTACTGATGTCCTCGACAGACTGTGTTGTAAATGTCTTTCCCTGTAGTCTGCATCTTGTTGAACATTCAACGGTTTATGGGAGTGATGCCTACAAGAATCTAAAAGTAAATATGCCTTTCTTTAAGTTGTTTTGACATTTCTTGGTGGGGGAATCGTTCTTATTCACAGCAACTCTAGGATTTAACATCAATACTGGGGATCATTACTGCCATGGGGCTTTCAAACGACCAAGTTTGATCAACAATAACAAGAGAGGCTAGGTCATTAGAAGAATGAATGTCCAGAATGTCCATAAGCAGGGTGTGCTGTCAGTATTCTTCAAGGCCATCAACAGCCCCACACTTCTATGCTAGCAGCAATATATGTGGTAGCTGAATACAGCTGAGAAGTCCATTAGAACTGTATTGCTTCCACTAATTATAATCAATACCTCTCCATTCAACCAGCTGAACCCTGCATTTGCCATTGAGGTAATATACTCAAGGTTTGCTTAAAACAAAAGCAGTGTTTGGTGTTTTTTGTTTGTTTGTTTTTGGTTTGTGTGGTTGTTCTTGGTTGTTGGGGTTTTTTTTCCAGTTTCTGTACCAGGAGGTTGTTGTGCAAACAGAGGAGAGGAACATTACACGCTTTAAAATTAAGAACAGAGTGCATTAGAATTGCATTCTTTTTCCAAACCTATTTAATCTGTATTTGCTAAGCAAATTGCTCAAGAAGCTGGACTCTATGAAGAGGAATGTGACATCAAGGTTGAAGTGGAACTCATCAATAAACTGCTTTATGGAGATAACACAACCTTGCTTGTTTGAGGAGGCCTTGAAGCACTTGTTGCAGAAGATCAAAGAATGCAGCCTTCAATATGGATTGCATCTCAATGTCAAGAAAACAAAGATTTTTACCACTAGACAGATAGACAACACAATGGTGGATGGAGAAGTTGAAACTGTCAAAACCTTCATCTTGTATGGTTCCAAAATTAAAACCCTGAGTGCCAGTAACCAGGAAATAAGGAGACACGTTGTACTGAAAAAATCTGCAGTTAGAGTCAAAATCTGCAGTTAGGGTCAAATTATTGAGGAGTAATGATAAAGGTGCATGTGAGAAAGGCAGGGACAACACTGACACTAAAGTTAACTCCGCAAGAAGGGATATAC
>NW_006405133.1:0-2260 GCF_000299155.1 Elephantulus edwardii
TAAAAGTTTTATTTCATTAAACACCAGACAACAAAACCCACATCATCAAGTTAATTTTGACTAATAGTAACCCTTCACTGGGTTTCTGAAGCTATAAATCTTTATAGGAGGAGACAGCCTATTTTTTCCCAAGGAACCACTGGTAGATTCAAACCACAGATGTTTCAATTAGCAGCCAACATGTAACCCCCAGCCCCCATGCCACAGGTATCCCATGAATTTAATTACATCCTTTCAAAAGATATGTTGAAGTCCTAATCTTTGTAGTTGTGAATGTAGAAATAGAGTTTGCTATGTTTAGTGAGGTCATATCTGAGTAGATTTGATCCTTTCTGAGCTTTGTCTGAAAATAAGGGGAAATGGACCTATTAGATGAGACACACAGGGGAAGTGCAGACAGACTTCATTTGAAGAGACAAGCAGTAAAAGAACACCAAGAAGTGCCCAGGGCAACAGAAGCTTAGTATCTTCTCTAGATCCAACAGATAAGAGAGAGAGAAACACCAGCCTAATCCTGTCTATGCACAGAATTGGACTACTCTCCTCCAGAACGTGGATAAAACAGTTTCTGTTCTCTAAAGGAACTTGTCCCTGTGTGCTGTGTAATATTCTATTCCATTCTTAATCCATTCTACTGTAGTTGGGCATTTGGGCTGCTTCCATGTTCTTGTAATGCTGTATAACATTGCTACGAACATTGGTGTGGTGTACAAGTCTCTGTTTATGCCTCAGTTCTCATTCTCTTGGTGTAGATTCCATGCAGAGGAATAGCTGGATCATAAGGAATTTTTATGTTCAGCTTTTTGCAGAAACACCCAGCTGCCTTTCAGAGTGGTTGTACCATTTTACAATCCCACCAACAGTGTATAAGAGTTCCTATCTCATCGTATCCTCTCCAATATTTATTACTTGCTGTCCTGTTAAACTCTGCCATTGCAACTGGAGTTGGTTTGTGGTTTTAATTGTAGCTATCTTATTGCCAGTGATTTTGAGCATATCTCCATGTGTCTGTTGGATATCCAAACATCTTCCTCTGAAAATATTTCCATGTCTTTTGCCCATTTTGTAATTGTGTTATCAGTCTTTTTCTTGTGGAGGTCCTGCAGGATTCTATAAACTTTTTATATGAGACCCTTTTCTGAAATGGTAGGATAAATTACTACCTAACTTGGGAGAGACTGGAGAGCATTATTCCAGGTTAACTAACTCAATCCCAAAAGGATAAATATGGTCTAAGACCATTACTGTAGAATGTGTATGAGGATCCAAGAGGGAAAGGGTGAGAGCAGAGGGGTGAGGCAGGAGGTTGTGAGTGTGAGATAGTTAATTAGAAGATTGCACAATTTGATGGGTGGAGGGAAGGATGTGTAAAAGAAATAGGAAAGATCCGGTGTGAAAAACAATATATATGAACTTTGCAAGTAAGCCACTATAAGTTAAAATTTTATTTTAAATAAAAATAATTACTTGTGGTATTTATGGTAAATACTTATGGTATTAATTTCTGCAAATTACTGAGGAGTAATGATGTCAATGTGAGGATGAAGGTGCATCTGCTTCAGGCCATGATCTTTCTGATCACTTGCTATGCATCTGAGACCTGAATGTGCATAAGGATGACAGAAGAAGAATTCATGCCTTTGATCTGTGATGTTGGAGAAAAGTGCATCCCATGGACTGCCAAAAGAACAAACAAATATGTCTCAGAAAGGGTGTAGCCAGAGTACCTTTATGTGCCATCAATTTGCCTGCAACACATAGCGACCCTATGTACTACAGCCCTAAACCCTGTTCTGTCCTGTGCTAGTCTGTCTCCGACACATCCACCCCCATTACTCCAGTCACTAAATCAATCCACGTCATAGAGGGTCTTCTCTGATGTGCTGTCCCTCTACCCTCCCAAGCATGGCGTCACTCTCCAAGGACTGATCCCACCTTACAACATGTATATCAGACAAAGCTTCAGAATCCTTGCCTCCAAGGAGCAGACAGGCTTCACCCTTTCCAGGCTGAACTTGTTGCTAGAATGGACTATTCCTTGGAAAGGGGCATGACTCTTAGAAATGTAGAGGTTTGGAGAAGAAGAGAAGACTCTCAATCAGTTGGATTTATGACCCAGTGATTGCTGCAATGGGCTCTAATGTGTCAGGAAGTGTGAGGACGGGACAAGGTTCAGATCTGTTGTTCATAAAGTCACTATAGGTCATACTCAAGCACCTAACAACACCCACAATATATAGTATTTTATTATAGGAACATT
>NW_006405134.1:0-2259 GCF_000299155.1 Elephantulus edwardii
GGGCCTCCACCCAAGCCCCGCCTGCTTCCTCGCCCTCTCCCTCTGGCTCTAGGACTGTGCCCGTGTGGGGTGGGGCTGGCCCACTAAGCGTCTTCTCAGCCCTTTCTCTCAGTGGGCCAGCAGGCTGCAGCAAAGAAGGGTGTCCTTCCCTTCCTCTAGGGAGCTCCCCTTCCGAGCTTGGTTCCTACTACTGAGGCCCGAGGCTACCTCTCTTCTGCTTGGCCTAAGCAGAGTCATGGCCTTGAGGACCAGTGACCAGGGTCAGGCTGCCATGAATGGGCTAAAGAAGGTGCTGACACTGGACACCATGAACCAGTGTGTGCGCAGGTTGGAGTATGCGGTTCGCGGCCCCATTGTGGTTCGTGCTTTGGAACTGGAGCAGGAGTTGCGCCAGGTACAGGGTCTGGTTTGGGAGCACGCACCACTGCCCTGGAGGCTGTACCTGGGCAAGTGGGACGAGAAGACCATCTGGCGTCTCACTGCCCCGCTCCATCCAGGGTATGAAGAAGCCCTTCACTGAAGTCATCAGAGCAAACATCGGAGACGCACAGGCCATGGGGCAGAAGCCCATTACCTTCATGCGACAGGTGAGGCTCCCAGCCCTGGCTCAGGCTGTTTGCTAAGCCCACTTGCCCTGCCTCATGGCTGCTTCTCCCAGGTCGTGGCCCTTTGTACGGACCCTGAGCTCTTGAGCAGCCCCCACTTTCCTGAGGATGTCAAGAGAAGAGCAAAACGGATCCTGCAGGCCTGTGGGGGCCACAGCGTCGGTAGGTCAAGGGCGTCCAGATGGGTCCAAAAGCCCAGGGAGAGCCTGAGCTGGAGAGGCAATGCCAGGAGAAGGGTCGGTGTGCTCCCTGGACAGGATGCCTCCCTGTAGGGCTGTAGGGAACCCAGTCACGTCCCACACCTTCTGGTCCCACAGGGGCCTACAGCATCAGCTCTGGCATCCGGCTGATCCGGGAGGACGTAGCCCGATACATCCAGCGGCGTGATGGTGGCATTCCCTCAGACCCCAACAATATCTTCCTGTCCACCGGAGCCAGCGACGCCATCGTGGTAGGCTAGGTCGGGGCAAGAAGGCACAGGCACATGGCCAGCGGCTGGGCAGGAAGTCCTGGACTCCCACCATGGTCCACCCGCTTTCCTTGTGTTGCCGCAGGCGGTGCTGAAGTTGCTGGTGGCCGGTGAGGGCCTCACGCGCACAGGCGTGCTAATTCCCATCCCACAGTACCCACTCTACTCTGCCACGTTGGCCGAGCTCGACGCCGTGCAAGTGGACTACTACCTGGATGAGGAGCGCGCCTGGGCACTGGATGTGGCCGAGTTGCAGCGCGCACTGCACCAGGCGCGCGACCGATGCTGCCCACGCGCGCTTTGCGTGATCAACCCGGGTAACCCCACCGGTGCGCCACCCTGCTCCATCCCGACCGCGACCTTGCCCCTCCGACCAACCCCAACCGTGCTTGGCTCCCCCATCTCCAACTTAGAGCAGCGTGAGCCCTCCCCTGACCAGGTCGTTCCCCATCCCCCGCGCTCTCAGGACAGGTGCAGACCCGAGAGTGCATCGAGGCTGTGATCCGCTTCGCCTTTGACGAGCGCCTGTTCCTGCTGGCTGATGAGGTACCTGGCAGCGCAGGCGGGGGTGGGGTGCAGTAGGGCAGGCGGGTCGCGCGCAGTTATGCCCTGACCTCGTACCTCGCCCCCAGGTGTACCAGGATAACGTGTACGCAGAGGGCTCCCAGTTTCACTCCTTCAAGAAAGTGCTCATGGAGATGGGGCCGCCTTACTCAACGCAGCAGGAGCTCGCCTCTTTCCACTCCGCCTCCAAGGGCTACATGGGCGAGTGCGTACAGGGCAGAGAACCGCTGATCCCGGGCCCCGATAAGCCCACCTGATCTGCCGAGCTAAAGCCTTCTCTCCAGGCCTGCATTTGACGACCGCCTTGCCCCGGCAGGTGTGGGTTCCGTGGCGGCTACGTGGAGGTGGTGAACATGGACACCGCAGTGCAACAGCAAATGCTGAAGTTGCTGAGCGTGCGGTTGTGCCCGCCTGTGCCTGGTCAAGCCCTGCTGGACACGGTGGTCAGCCCGCCTGAGCCCTCTGACCCCTCCTTTGCGCAGTTTCAGGCGGTGAGCAGACAGGCGACTGAGTGGTGGGTGACCTGGAGCGGGGGCAGGGAGAGGACCACTCATGACTTAGTGGTTAAAGGACATGTTTCTGACCCATCGGCTGTTTTGAGGCAGGAAGGTGCTTTGTAGA
>NW_006405135.1:0-665 GCF_000299155.1 Elephantulus edwardii
AACTATTGCCATTTATCAAAGTTCATAGAGTTTCCAGACTGTTTAGCAGGTGGATGCCACCCCTGCTTCCAAATCCGTCTTAAATTGGGAGCTCCACCAAACACTGTCCAGCATTGGTAATAAACAATATGCCATTTGATACTCCAATATTACAAAGTTCAGCATCACAGCAACCCTGGGTTACCTCAGTACAGCATATTGACAGAAGAGTGCTGTACCACCTAGAAAAATGATCCTCAAAAATATAATAATATCCAACTTTAAATAAAAGGCCCTCTCTGAGGTCTTGTTGATTCTAAACAAGAGGCTTAAATTAAAAATAATAATAATAAAAAAAAACACAAAACAACCAAGGTAGTACATATGTTGTTAAAAGTATGGAATGCTTCACAAATTTGCAGGTCATCCTTGCACAAGGGGCCATGCTCATCTTATCTGTATCTTTCCAATTTTAGTATATGTGCTGCCGAAGTGAGCACGACTTACTGCTCTGGTAATTAATACATAATCATCTGTAAGATTTCATTTGCATGTTGCATTAATAATATTATGAAGTATTTGCCACATTTTGTTGAGTCACCTTTCTTGGGAATTTGAACAAAGATGGATCACTTTCAGTCAGTTATTGTTGTTGATAGGTGCTGTCAAGTCAAGAATGACCCGTA
>NW_006405135.1:1100-2143 GCF_000299155.1 Elephantulus edwardii
GTAAAATGAAGTTATTGACAGTTTCAAGATTTTCTACAACTCTTATGTTTTACCCATCAGTCCAGTGGTGAGAATTTTTGTTTTCATGATGTTGAAACATAATCCATATTAAAGATTGTATTTTTTGATCTTTTGCAGAAATCACTTCAAGTCTTCCTCATTTTCAGCAACCAAAGTTGTGTTGTCTGCATAATGTAAGTTATTAATACTTCTAATCCTGATGCTACATTCATTTTCAGAGTCCAGCTTCTTGAATAATTTGCTCAGCATACAGATTGAATAGGTATGAAGAAAAGATAAAAATCTTGACACATTCTTTAGTTTTAAACCATGCAGTATTCTCTAGTCTGTTCACACAACAGTGTTTTGGTGTAGGTATTTGATTCCTAGTCTTCTCATTATTAAATACAAAAATTTGTGATCCACCCAGTCAAATTGCTTTGTATATTCAATAATATACAAATAATTATTCTTCTGGTATTTTTGCTTTTAGCTAGAATCTATATGACAGCAACAATTAAAGTCAGTTATTAGGAAGATTGAATAAAATAATTCACATAAGACACTTAACAGAATGTTTGATTTTTATGCTGCTTCCACTATGATTCAAAAAACAAAACCCAGACTCATTGCCATTGAGGTAGGAAGTGACTCATAGCTGACTTGTCAGCACATTTTCAAAGGCTATAAATTTCAGGAGAGAAAATTGCCTGCCTTTCTCCCGTGGAGAAGCTGCTAAATTCTGAGATTGAGCCTTTGGACTGGTAAAGCAGCTCAGTAGGTCACTATAGTTTGAATGTCTCCTCTCTCTTTTTAAAAATTTATTTTAATGAATTTCTATTCATTCATTGTTGCAGTTTTTACCCTGCCTCCCCTCACACCAATTATCTTTTCTTTTTGAAAAGTAAAAGAAAAAATTATTTCATTGTTATTCAATCCCTCTCCCTAAGTCCACTCTACTATGCTACATTTGTTCTGGACTCCTGTCATAACAATAATATCTAATCATATATTCTTGCTGCCTAAACATGGTGGTCCATGTG
>NW_006405136.1:0-2257 GCF_000299155.1 Elephantulus edwardii
CCTATCACCAAAGGATAGGTCAACTCAAAAGAAACTTAACAAAGATGCAGATCTAAACTATCCAATCAGCCTATCCAAGGTCCTATTGGACCTTGTAGATAAACTCAGAGAAATGCACCCAACTAAAACTCAATTAACTTTTTTCTCAACTGCACATGCTACATTCTCCAGAACTGACCATATATTAGGATACAAAGCAACCCTCAATAAATTAAAAAACGTTGAAATAATACAAAATATCTTCTTAGACCACAGGCCAAAACACTATAATTACAGGAAGGTAAAGCATATAAAACCACCCATGTGGAAATTTAATAACTCTCTGCTTGAAGACAATTTAGTTATAAAAGAAATAAATAATGAAATAAAAAAGTTCCTTGAAACAAAATTAAAACACAGCATACCAAAACCTTGGATATAGCTAAGGCAGTCCTCAAGGAACAGTTCATAGCAATAGGCCCACACATGAAAAAAAAGAAAAAAAAAAAGGAAGAAAGAAAACAAATCAATGTTCTAACTCAACACCTTCATCAAATAGGAAGGAAAAAAACCCAACATTCTGATCCTATATCCTCTAGAAGAAAAGAAATTATAAGGACAGGAGCTAAAACCAATGATATAGAAAACAGAAAAACAAATAAAATCATCAGTAAGACCAGGAGCTGGTTTTTTGAAAGGGTCAATAAAATTGACAAATTACTGGCAAACTTAACAAAAGAAAAATAAGGAGAAACATTTAACTCCATTAAGAAATTATAAAGGTAACATCACAACAGAACCAGAGAAAATTAAATTTGTAGTATTGGAAAACTATAAAAATCTATACTCTGATTAATTTTATAGCCTAGAGGAAATAGACAAATTCCTTGAAACTCATGCCCTACCCTGATTGTCAAGGACAGATGTAGAACACTTGAACAGACTCATCAAAAAAGAAGAAATTGAACAGGTCATGAAAAGGACTTCACCATAAGAAAAGTCCTGGACCAAATGGCTTCACAGCTGAATTCTACCAAACATTCAGAAAAGATCTATCACTAATCCTACCTAAACTATTTTAAAAAATAGAAAAAGAAAGAACACTCTCAGAGTCATTCCATGAAGCAGGCATAACCCTAATTCCAAAACCAGGAAAAGATACTACCAAGAAAGATAATTGCAGATAAATAGCTCTCATGAATTCATAATAGTTATGTAAGGATGATTTAGCCTAAGAAAAACATAATATGCCTTTCACCATATTAACAAAACAAATAACAAGAACCATATATTTTTAGCAATTGATGCAGAAAAGACATTTGACAAAATCCAACAATCCATCCTGATAGAGACAACTCAGCAAAATTGGTGTAGAAGGAAATTTCCTCAACATAATGAAAAGTATATATGCAAAACTAAGAGCCAATCTCATTCTTAATGGAGAAAGACTAAAAGCATTTTTCATACAAACAGGGACCACACAAGGATTTTCTATTGTTACCACTTCTATTCAAAATTGTACTAAAATTATTTGCCAGAGCAATATGACAAGAGAAGGAAATAAAAAGTATATAGATCAGCAAAGAGATGGTTAAACTATCATTACATGCAGATGATATAAGAGGGTATACAGAAACCCTCAAGGACTCTACAAAAAACCTGTTAGAGCTAGTAGACCAATTTAGTAGAATGGCAAGATATAAGATCAATATTAAAAAATCAGTGGGATTTTCCTCTACAGTAGCAAAGAAAACTCAGAGAAGGAAACCAAGAAAGCAATACCATTTACAATAGTTAACCAAAAAGTGAGATATACTTGAGAGTGAACCTACCTAGAGATACAAAAAACTTGTACAAAGAAAACTACAGAACATTTCTGTGAGACACAAGAAAAAAACCTAAAGAAATAAAAAAATGTGCCCTGTTCAAGAATAGCAAGACTCAATATTATGAAAATGACAATCCTACTAAAAGCAATCTACATGTCCAACTCAATCCTAATCCAGATAACAAATTTGTTTTTCAAGGAGATCAAAAGAGAAATGATCAATTTTATTTGGAGAGGAAAGATACCCCAAATAAGCAAAGCAGTTCTGAAAAACAAAAATGAAGTGGGAGGCATAGCACTCCCTGACTTCAAAACCTACTACACAGCAGTAGCAATCAAAACAGTGTGGTACTGGTAAAATGACAGACACATAGACCAATGGAACATAATTAAGAACATAGAAATAGACTCACACTATCTATAGTCAACTGATGTTTAAGAAGGAAATAA
>NW_006405137.1:0-2254 GCF_000299155.1 Elephantulus edwardii
GATTGCCCGTGAGGCAGAGGCTGCCATCTACCACTTGCAATTGTTTGAGGAGCTCCGCCGTCTGGCGCCCTTTACCAGCGACCCCACAGAAGCCGCCGCCGTGGGCGCCGTGGAGGCGTCATTCAAGTGCTGCAGTGGGGCCATAATCATCCTCACCAAGTCTGGCAGGTAGGAGGCGGTGGCAGCGTCCTGGGGATCCCCTGTTCATCGGCACCTTTCTTTGAGGTGCCTTTGAACATTGCTAAGGTGGTGTTGAGCCAAGGTAAGAGCCCTCTGCCTGCCATCTGGACGACCCCCCCACCACCACCACCACCACCACCAGGACCCAAAGAATTCATCAGCACCAACCATAAGACATGATTATTAGCTCTTGTGATCCAGTGCTGATTTACAGCTTCATATAGAGCTAGAGCCTCATTGAATAACAGCTGATGGGTCTTTTATGTTTGAGAATCGGTCCTTTATGATGGAAATCAACCAGTTTTATTCCAGTTACAGTGTGTTTGAACATTACAATGTGTGGCCCAGTGGGCACAGCCAACCCAGAGATTTGTATTCACCAGCTGCTCCTTGAAACAAAAGCTGAGCAAACTCTTCCCATGTGATTTACAGCCTCTAAAAACCTGCGGGAACCTCAGCTATGAGTGGGTTCCAGCTTGACAGCAATGAGAGAGAGAGGCTTGGGAAATTAATACTACTCACTTGATTTCTGTGCCTTGCTTGATTATCATGTGCCAGTCCCCATTTGAACCTCAAAGGACAAATGGGGTTCCCTTCTAGCAGAGGTTACTTAGTGTTGCTGACTCGCATTCCGAGGACTGCCCGGTGTTTGGCATGGAGCCCAGCCACAGATCTGGGAGCCTCCCTAGGCTGAAACAGCATTAGCTTCTTTCACTCCCGGAGGCTCACAGTGAGTCCCTCCTCTCCCCACAGAGTGGTTGGAAGTTCCAGGGAGGAGTGTCAACATTGTGTGTCAGGAAGTGTGAGGAGAGGGTTGCTGAGTAGTGCTCGACTCTACGGCCCCTAACAACAACAATGTGGGCAGGCAGTCACTGCACTGAGGTGCACCAGGTAGGCCTTCAGCAGATGTCCTTAACAGAAGGGCTCAACCTCCCACTCTTGGATAGATCCTTCCACCATCAAGATGACCTTTGTAAAAAGGTCCAACCTTTGCCATTTGACTATTTTTATCTCCAGTCTTCTGGCATTTCACTCTGAGCTGGTCCTGGCTTCAGCACCTGCTCCCCTGTGAAGGCCAGGCCTTAAGCAGGGCAGTCTCTGATGTGAAACAGCTTAAGTTTCCCTGACATCTGTTGAGTGTCTTCATAGCCTGGCCCAGTTCTTTCTGCAAGCCCTTTCCCAACTCCTGAGTGGCCAGGGCACACATCTGCAATATCTTTTGCACCTGGCATTTGGAGTCTTGGTGGGCCAGAGCTTCCACACCAAATTTTTCTACTTCCTTACATTCTAGATAGCACCCAGATTTCTAGGTCTCATTTAAATACTCTATGCTACTAGAGCTTGGTTTCTGGGACCACTCAAGTATTTGGGGGTAGAGGGTGTGGCAATAGGAAAGGTATTCACTGTTGATTTCCAGGGAGCCAGTCATTTCTGCTTGTATTCTTTGCAGATGTCTAGTGTCACATGCTGCTTGGCTGGTAGTTGTTGTTGGCAGCAAGAGGTTGGTGCTGGACAGGTTGGGCCAGGGCAGCTTCCCTGTGACAGAGTGGAAAAGTTCAAGGCGGGGGCACTTTGAGCCAACTGCGGGATGAGTGCAACTGATCATGCAGGGCAAGGATGATCCTGGGGCCATGGCCTTTTTAGGGAGGATTAGAAGGAAAGTGAGCAACTAGACTATGAAGTGGAGTTCAGTTCTGTGGGCTGTCCTAGGAGAGGCTGTCCTAGGAAGTAGGTATTTAAATGGAAGAACTGTGGAGCCAGCATGGCCTGAAGCAGGTTCCAGGTTGAGCTGTTGCTGGAGCACAGCTGTTGGACTGCAAAGCGCTGCTTCCCAGGAGGGTCCTGGGACATTCGTTGCCTGATGCTCACTTTCTCCTGCCCAATTCTAGGTCTGCTCACCAGGTAGCCAGGTACCGCCCCCGGGCCCCCATCATTGCTGTGACTCGGAACCCCCAGACTGCCCGTCAGGCCCACCTGTACCGTGGCATCTTCCCTGTGCTGTGCAAGGACGCAGTGCAGTCAGCCTGGGCTGAAGATGTGGACCTCCGGGTGAACCTGGCCATGAATGTCGGTA
>NW_006405138.1:0-2197 GCF_000299155.1 Elephantulus edwardii
CCAAAATGGAAGGCAAGGGCTTTACAATGTATATTGTTGTTGTTGTTGTTGTTAAGTGCCATCTATTACTAACCCCATAAAGAGAAGCCTTTAACATTGTTCTGTAACTACTGTCGTTTCTCTAAGTGTTTAGACTTTCCAGGCATGTTTAGGAAGTTGTGGCCACTCCTGCCTCCAAGCCTGTCTTAATCTGTTATCTAACCAGATATTGTCAACAATGTGTAACCATTATGGCATTTGACAGACCAATGACACAGCATTCTTTATAACAGCAATCCATAGTTACTTCAGTCCAGAGAAATGACAGAAGAGTGCTGTAACACTTAGGAGTGTTCATTTCAAAAATAATAACAATCCGGTCTGTGGTCTATAGGACTGAGGGCCCAAATATATTAAAATTGTCAGCAGGTCCACCCATGCTTCAGGTTCCCCTTGGCTCCTATTAGAAGGCCTCTGGCAAGCCAACCAGGACCCAGAGTGCTTCCCACCAGCAGAAAAAGAGTGTACCTGTGAAGTCAAATGAATTAAAAAAAAAATCACGCGTGCCTTCTTAATAAAAGCGAGTTTGCATAGCAAGTTAGAGGAGGACTATAGCTGCTTGATGGGAAAATTAGCAGACATACCTCCCCCGCCAAATTTATCATTGTTGGGTATCATTGAATTGGAACTGACCCATAGATGACCCTCCAGCCGGTTTTCACAGGCAGTTAATTGCGTGGGAGGGGACTGCTTATCTTTCTCCTGTGGAGCAGGTGGTAGCGTTGAACTGCATGCCTTTTAGCTTCTTGACTAGGCCACTAGAGCTCTTTGGCGCTCTAATAAGTGCTCCTCATCTGTCAGGTCTGGTGGCCTAGTTGTGCGAATCTGAACTTCAATCTCGAAAGCATGTGATTCAAATCCACCACCTCCTCCACGGAAGGATAGGCAGTCTCCTTTCATGCGATTTAAACCTCTGAACGCCCACTGGAGGGCCAGGTAGGGATCGGTTCCCACTCAGTGGTAAACAACAACACCACAATTTATCATTTGTCATAGGTAATTTCATGCCATTTTAACATCACGGAAACAGAAATCCTCTGAACTGGACCAAAAGGCAACATTTAAGTTATTAGAGATTTTCTTTTACTTGGCTCCATAATCAACACCCATGGTAACAAGAGTCAAGAATTCAAAAGACTTCTTTTGTCCTGAGAAAACCAGTTGTCAAGGACCTCTCCAAAGTGAATTTTAAGATTAAGTTGTACCTGAACCATGTCATGGTATTTTCACTTATTTCCTATGCCTATGAACATTGCATGGTATATAAGAATGACAGAAGAAAAATCTCTGCCATTGAACGGTGGTATTTCCTACTCCTTTCCACACTTGCTCTATATTTTGTTCTATTTATAGGAAACTCGCTAATTGCAATTGCCACATAACCTTGATTCTTCCCAGGTTGAACATCCCTTGCCTTGCTTCTTGTAGTGTTTTTTTCCCATTCTATTTCTGGTCTTCCCCTGCTTTACCCCTCATTAACCTTCCCATTTTCACAGAATACAGTATTTTTTCCTTTTGTTACTGAATTCTTCCATTCAATATAATGCTGTCTTGGCCTTTCCTTTTGTGTCATACTTAAGAATAATTCGTTTTTGAGAAGTGCCTATCAAGATGGAATTTAATCCCCCTAAACAAGAACATGTGCTGGCGTTGAAAGTGATGCATTTGATGAAGCCTACTTGATTTACCTATATTACAGTAACGTGGTGAAGAAAAAGATTTACCTGGAAATCTCTTTAGCCAACTCATGAAAGATGATCCCTCAGCTGTAAATGGTGCAGAAATTTTAATGCTGAGAAAAATGTTGACTTTACCACAGAATTTTCGGAATATGTTTTTGGGTGAGACTTTTTCCAGTTATATCAGCCTTCATAATGATAGCAGTCAAGTTGTAACAGATATATTGGTAGAAGTTCTTAGCCTTTAAATCTTTAAGCCTCGAATGCTGCTGTTGCTGAACTTAAACCTGATTTTTGTACTGATGACGTCATATGCCATGAAGTAACAGAAATTGGAACACACCTATTGGTGTGTGCTGTCAGTTATACAACTCAGAATGGAGAAAAGATGTATGTTAGAAAATTCATCAAGTTTCAGGGTCTCAAACCACTGGATGTGAAAACAAAATTTTACAATGCAGAGACTGAAGAAGTATTTC
>NW_006405139.1:0-563 GCF_000299155.1 Elephantulus edwardii
GTGTGTGTGTGTGTGTGTGTGTGTAATTACTAACTAGAAATGGTAAGAATATTTAATGTGTGAGAAAAAAAGAAAATAATAAAAATTACAATATTAAACTATGATACTTTCCTCTATGTGACTACCTACTAATTATAAAATGTAAATATTTTCAAGTACAAAAAGAGTTCATTTTCTGATTTTTCAGAACTCATTTAATAACACTAATATGCTTTCTGTTATGAGTGTACCTCATTATCGTTCAAATTTACATAATCATAGAATGCTTGATTAGGGAATGGAAACCTTGAGTGTAATGGATATGCATGTATGATTAGCTGTAGGAGGAGATCTAAAATTATGGGTACATAAATATACATATATACACTTTATATACACAATAAAAATCTTGACATTTCTTTAAATTTTTTCTTGTTAATCATGGTTTGAAAAAATAAACAATGATATGTTTCACCGAACTGAAAATTATTTTGATCAGATTCTTATAAAATGTTTTTGTTGTTATGTGCCGTCGAGTCGCTTGCGATTCATAGCTACCCTATGTACAACAGCCCTAAACTCCG
>NW_006405139.1:1257-1853 GCF_000299155.1 Elephantulus edwardii
GATATTATAAAAATATGTATGATTTTCTGGAGGACAGAAGGAATCTTTGTTTCTGAGGTAGTTTGCTACAATGAAGACCTAATTTATCATTTCTGAGTACTTATTCAAGAAAAATTGATACTGAAAGACTGTGTATCATAGCTTTCTATAATTCTTATTCATTTAATTGCATTTTAAAATAATATATATCATATGACTTTCCCCCCCTCATCCTTTAGCCTTCTGTAAAATTTCATGAACACATTTGACTGATGTAAAAGATCATTTATTGGTTTTCATTTGATCATTCATATACATTTTACTTTATGATAATTACAATTGATCAATGTTACTTATTATAATAGCAAATCTTCACTGTACCCGGCCTTACTTTCACCCTACCCATCCACTCACTCACTAATCTCTACTGGCCTAATATACTTTATAATATCATTTTTATCACAAAAATTATAATTTGGAAAGAAATAGACTATACTTGGACCTAGAGGCAGTCGTCAGAAAGAGCAAGGAGACACTTTGTGGTTCAAAATCAAGAAGGGGGTCCATCAGGGATGTATTCTTTCTCCATAACTTTTCAATCTGTATGCAGAACAGAT
>NW_006405140.1:0-2248 GCF_000299155.1 Elephantulus edwardii
AGAGGAGGAATCCAGTCAAGAGTGTTGAGTATGAATATGCCTTCCACCATAGGCAGCAACACTAAGCTAGATGCCTGCTCCTGTTGTATCTTGCAGGAGTCAAGAGGGACCAATAAAAACTAAGCTCATTCATAGACAATCGATGGAGCAACACTTTGCTCACATAGACAAAAGACAGTGTACGGTCTTGTACGTGGGCTTGTAAAATGGTACAACCCCTCCAGAAAGTGGTTTGGTGTTTCCTCAAAAAGCTGAACATAGAAATTCCCTATTATAACGCAGCTATTCTACTGCTTGGAATATACTGTGGGAAAATTAGAACTGAGATTGTACAACAACACAAATGGAGATTTGTACACCAGTGTTCATAGCAGGGTTATTCACCATTACAAGAACATAGAAACAGCCCACATGTTCAACCACAATCGAGTAGATTAAGAAATTGTGGTACATTGACATGATGGAATACTACATGGCATGCAGGAGCAATGATTTGAAAATTACTGCCCAACTTGGGAGGGACTAGAGAGCATTATGCTAAGTGAACTAATTCAGTCCCATAAGGACAAATACTGTATAAGACCATTAATAACCATTAATAACTGTATAAGACCATTAATGTAGAAATAAATAACTAGTAAAAGGTGTATGAGGATCCAAGTGGGGGAGGGTAAGAGCAGAGAGGTGAGGATGGGCAGAGGGTAATATCCTAGGGTCGCACAATTTGATACGTAGAGGGAGGGGTGGGTAAAGAAAATGGGAAAAATCTGGTTTGGAAAACAATGCATATGAACTTTGTGAGCAAACTAGTATATAATTTTTTTTTTTAAAGAGTGTAAGGTCACCTCCATTAGTGGGTGTTGGTTCCCCATAACCAATGTGGTCTTGTTCCACAGCCAATTTGGGAAATGGTCTAGCAGTGTAGGCAAAGCCCCCCAATCCCTCCCTCTCAGAAACAGAAGCAGGGTTGGCCAGATACCACAGTTCCCAGGAATGTTGCAGGAGCTCTGCCGGTGTAGCGTGTAGTGTGTTGCTCTGCCATCCAGTGGTTCCGGTCCACTGGCAGCTCCTGGGGAGAAGGAAGGATAGTCTTCTTCCTGGTGGACAGTTTCCCATCCTTCTCCCCCTCCTGCCCTTGGGTTGGCAACACAATTCCTTACTCACTAGGCCATCAGAACTTTTTACTATATCTACTGTCAGATGTATTTTTGGTCAAGTTGGATGAAAAGAATGAGCTCACACTCTCAGGCTGTCCATGAAACCGGACAGCACACCTAGTCCTCAGCATAAGGTTCCTTTTGGCGTCACAGGGAAGGATGGTAGGCTGTGCTGAGTCTGGTCCTTCCACAAGATCCTTCCTCCACCCTCACTCTCAACCCCGCAGAGAAGCACAGGAATGAACTTTCTTAGTGTGGCCACCATCCATTTCTAACTGGGTTGCGTATCCCTACACACTGTACAGCTGATGGATTTTGTCCACCTTCTCCCTGAAATCTTCAGTCCACACCACTGGATGGCTACCCCAGCAAGATGGTCAGATCTGCTCAGGGAACAGATAGAAATCAGCATCCCCACTTACCTAACTCAGACCTGCTGAACTGGTCCTTGATCTGGACTTGCTGTATCTTGTGGAAGAGCTGAGCTGAATCTTTTTACCACATCTTTGTTCCTTATAATGTGTCCTGATTCATTCATGTTAAAACGTTCTTCTCTTGGCACAGCTCATGCACCACCAGCTTGTGCCGTCGGAACGCCCACATCGCGCAGCTCTGGAGGGCAGCGCCTGCTGTCCTACCACCTTGTGCGGCAGCACTCCCAGGGACTTGTGGCAGTGAATCCTTTTTTCACTAGGATTGGATAGGCCAGATCTATGTAGAACCAGTCTTCTGTAGTTCATGCGCCTTGACTTCAGGCATCCAGATACCTCCTGCCTCCTTGAAGGCAGGATAGGATGTTGTATAACGTCACAGAAGGATGTTGTATAACACCACCAATGTGCCAAACAGCTGGACTGCAATTTTGGAGGATGTTAGAGTTTCTTCGTGGACGAGATCAGGAAAAACATACCCCAAGCTTCATTGTCCCCACATTGCAGGGAAAGGTCCTTGTACAAAGGACTTCTGCCTACAATCAAGAGCTTTCCTTATGGCCAGTGTTAGTGTTGTCACCTTAACCCTCCACTTTGGCAGCAGATGAGTTCCCTGCCATGTTCTATGAAGTCTCGTCCAGTCATTTCTGAGCAGTGCAC
>NW_006405141.1:0-2231 GCF_000299155.1 Elephantulus edwardii
AATTAATAAAATATAATTATAGAAAAAAAAAAGAGTAGACAGGTTCTGAATCTCCAGGGATAACTCCCAAAGCATCAAAGACATGATCTTCTTAGGAAACTACTAGGAGTTAGTAGTTCTGAAGCCAACACTGTTAAAAAAAGAACTCATCATTTGCAACCTGTACTGTACTTGCATTGACTGTACCTATATCTGAGCACCTAGGAATACAGAGAGTAGACACAGTGAACACTACTGAAGATAAACTTTCTGAACTACAATTAATTATTGGCATCAGAATCAGAAAAAGAAACAGAAAGATGCTTCTTTTTCCCTTCCAGTTTCAAAGTCTTGTGTGATTCTAATTAACAGAACAGGGAATAATAAAAATCACTCAATGGGACTAGACTTGAGTGAACATGTTGCATTTAGAGATATGATTAGATGACTCTGAACTTGATCTTATAGGCAGTGGAGAGACATTGTTTGTCTTTAAGAAAGGAAGAGAGTTCAAAGAAAGTAAGTTAATGTTACCATTCTAATTATCTTAATTCATAAATATTTATTGAATGATGATCTACCCTTAAACTTTTCTTCAGGTCTTAAAACCTCTTAGTAGTTTGTTTAAATGCTGATCTTTAATATTATTCTCCTGGTTTAGTATTTTCAGAATCAGTATGTAATTTGAGATATAAGTAATCTCTGTATTTGAATTAATGTTATTGGTGAAAAATGTTGAACATAGCATGGACTTCCAGAAGGATAAGCAAATCTCTCCTGGGAAAACCTGAGGGCTCCTTAAGAGTGATGATGAATAGACTTCATCTCAGGTATCTAAGATATATTCTCAGGAGAGATCAGTCTCAAGAGAAAGACAGAATGCTTCATTAAAGTAGAGTGTCAGGAAGCAAGAGGGCAATCTTAGATGAGTTGACACAGTGACTGCAACAATGGACTCAACATGAAATTATTTTGAGCATGCAGTATGACTAGGCAGTGTTTCCTTCTGTTATATACAGGGCTGCTAATGAGTTGAAACCAACTTGGTGGCAACTAACAGCAACTCTCGAGTTATGGCAAGTTATGGATATTGACACATCTTTGCTTGGATTTACTTTCTACAGACCTCCATATTAAAATCAGTACTGAAACCTAAAAGGAAGTAAAGAAATGCTGTTAATAGCTAGAAGGAAGTTATTTCTACCCTAGAATTATATACCTAGCCAAACTATCAATCAGATATCCATGTAGAATTAAGACTTTTTCATTTCTACAAGAGCTCAAATAATTAATGCCTCCTTATCTTGCATATCTTTTCCTCATGAAGTTTCTAAAGGTATAAACCAAGAAAGGGGAAAACACTGGATACCAGAAAGAATAAATCTAAGACATAACTGAAGACATCAGGAAAAAAGTGAATAAAGATCTTAGCACAATGACTAAGCAGTAGTATAAGAAAAGAATAGCCATATTGAAGTAGGTTGATAAAAGGGTGGAAGTCTCTATGGAAAAAATAAAATTCTTAATATTTTTAACATACTGAATTTACTATTTAGGATATTTGGAGATGATTTAGAGAAAAGTATATAGAAAACAATGATGAGTGAATTTGTACGATAATTTCCACACTCTGTGTGGTCACCATTTTTGGAAATAGGAACACATATGGATCTCTTCCAGTCAATTTGCCGTAGTTATCTTCCAAATTTCTTGGCACAATCTGATGAGCACATCCAAGGCAGCATTGGTTGTTGAAACATGTCAATTTGTAACCCATCAGTTCCTGGGGCTTTATTTTTTGCCAAGTCCTTCAGAGTAGCCTGAACTTTCTCCTTCATCATCATTGCCTCTCAATCATAAGTTGTTTCTTGAAATTATTCTGTTTCAACAAATTCTTTTTGATACAGTGACTCTGTAGTCTTTCCATCTTCTTTTAATACTTCCTGGATCATTCAATATTCTACTCATAGCATCCATAAGTATTGTGACTCAAAGCTTGAATTTTTTCTTTAGTTCCTTCAGCTTAAAAAATGCTGAGCAAATGAATGAATGGAAATCCAAATTCTCTGTAAATGTTCATTAAAATTATTTTTAAAAATGCTGAGCAAGTATGGCACTTTTGATTTACAGAGTCCAGCTCTTTGCACATATCATTATAATACTTTACTTTATCTTCACGTGCTGCCCTTGGAAATCTTCTATTCAGCTCCTTAATTTCTTTATTTCTTCCTTTGGCTTCATGATACTCTAGT
>NW_006405142.1:0-535 GCF_000299155.1 Elephantulus edwardii
CCTGATGCTGCCAATTGGTCCAGTGGTGAGAATCTTTGTCTTCTTGACATTGAGCCTCAATCCATATGCTTTGTTTAGTTCTTAAAATATTTGAAAACATATAAAAGTAGCAGAGACCTCCAGTGTTCTGATGGTAAGAAGTTTCATAGCTCCTCCTTGGAAGAAGAGAGAGAATTCTCCCTCTGGGTGATTCATGGCCTCTGAAAATCCCATAGCATCAGTGATGAGTAGCTCATAACAACGACAATTAAGGCAAACATTTTCAAATGTGGTAAATGAAGTGTATGTGCACTGCATTTTCAAATTAAATGTTTCTTGGGGGGGGGGGAAACTAAGCACTTTAGAGCATAAATACTGAAAAGAAAGTAGTCTTCAAAATGGTCATTTTGTAAAATTCAAAATTTCTGTTGCTCGAAGCATTTATAGATTCTTCCTTGAAACTAGGCTTTTTAAATGTATAAGCCAAATTAAAAAAAGAGTGTGATTGGCACAGTACAGATCAGAGTGTAGGGCTGTTGTACATAGGGTCGCTATG
>NW_006405142.1:1280-1794 GCF_000299155.1 Elephantulus edwardii
AAGAATCTCAACCAGGTGGATGGACACAGTGACTCCTCAGTAGACTCCAGTGTGTTAGGAAGCATTAAGATGGGCCCAGGATAGGACAGGGTTCAGACCTGTTGTTCATTGTGTCATTATGGGGCATACTTGACTCTACAGCACCCAACAACAACATTCACTGAAAAAATGAAAGATTCTATAAAGAAGAAAAGAACAGACACACACACAGCTCCTCTGGTAACCTACTGAATAAAAAATGACTGCCAACCCAAAAGCAGAAGGTTTGAATCCACCACGTGCTCCTTAGGAAAAAAATGGACAATCTCCTCCCATGAAATTTAGAGATTCTGAAAACCTCCTGGAGTCAGAAGATACAGGTCAGTTCCAACTTGAGGACTATAACGTGTGTGTGTGTATACCTTGATAGCTAGCTAGCTAGATCTCTTAGAGAGATAGATATGTATAGCTATATATCTATGTATACCTGCCTATGTCTATCTCTATCTCTATCTAGTTTAAGACCACTCAAATG
>NW_006405143.1:0-2246 GCF_000299155.1 Elephantulus edwardii
AGAAGAAGAAAAGAACGATTTTTTTTCTTGGCAAGCTCTGGTGGCCTAGTAGCAAGAAGGTGTACTGCAATCTCAGAGGTGCATGGTTCAAATCCACCAGATGCTCTGCTGGAGGAGGAACAATCTCCTCCTGTACCAGTCAGATCTGATTTGGTGGTACACCACACACACAAAATAATAAAATAAAAAAATTTTAAAAAATTATTTTCTTAAAATAAAATAGAAAACAAAAAACAAACAAACAACAAAAAAAGAATGATTTTCTTTTTTAAGTGAACTAGGGAAGATAGTAGAAGGGTTGGCAATCTCCCATGGGATTAACTGCCTCTGAAAAGCTGCTGGAGGCCCAGCTGATGGTTCAGTTTTGACTCAACACTACACAACAACAACAACAGGGAAGATAGACAGGAATATGTGCCACAATGAGCAAACAAAAATCCAACTTTTCTGTAAACTTCTGTTAAAATCACAATTAAAAAATGAAGAAGAAAAAAACAAAGGTGAGGAAAACTGAAAATTTTCACCAGCTTCTGCAATGTGAAATTGCCGGAGCACACAATCAGTATAAATGGATCATTACTGCTGATTTCCAGGCATGAGCTGGAAATAAAGGAGGAACAGTCGTTGGAAAATATGGCTTTGGTTATAGAAACGATGCTGGAAACTGGAGATCACTGCACGATAGAATCTCACAAGCCTAACAACCTCTTCATGAAAAATACAGGTAATCCCCTCTCTCCATTATTTTTTTATTTTTAAATTTTTCTTTTATTTTTATTTTTGTGTAAGTGTACAGTCAAATCAGATCTGACTGGTACAGGAGGAGATTGTCCCTCCTTCCCCGGCAGAGCATCTGGTGGATTCGAACCGTGTGCCTCTGGGATTGTAGTTGCAGCTCTTTACCATGAGGCCACCAGAGCTCCCCCCTCTCTCCATTTTTACCAAGTTTACCTGACACCCTTTTGCTTGTACAAAAGAGCCACACTGGCACCTGTTTTTGCCAACTGAAACTTGAAAAGGATTTTTCACTTCTAGGAATAAGTTCAAAAAGCAAAAGTAGACTCGGTATATTTTTTTTCTTCAGTGAGCCATCAAAGAGGCAGCATGTATCTCCAACACTTGCTGTAGAAGAAGATCAAAGACCACAGACTTTAATATGCTCAAGATCAAGAAAACAAAAATCCTCACCACTGGAGTAAAAGGCAACATCATGATAGATGACAAAGTGACTGAAGTTGTCAATGATTTCCTTTGACTCGGAGTCACAGTCAAACTCCATGGTAGCAGCAGTCAAGAAATCAAAAGCCCTGGTTTTTGTTTTTTTTTACCAATCAAACTCTTTATTTGGGTTTTTGATTCTTTCACTTGAGAAAAATAATCTAAGAAAATATTTTTTTCTTTTCCAAAAGCTCCACAATAAATAGCTTTACAAATTGTTGAGAAGATGTAAGAAAGACACTTGAAACATATGAAAGACAAAATTTTATCCAAAACCCAAACTCATTGCTGTGTAATTGAAACCAACTCATAGCTGACCCGCCATTGAGATTACAAGCAGATTGCCTATCTTTCTTCTGAGAAACCTCTAGTGAATTCTAACCACCTTGCCCTTTGGCTTGGCAGCACACCCTACTACACCACCAGTTATATGCTGTTGAGCTGACTATTTCTCATAGTGACTCAATGAACTAGACCTCTGAACCCTGCCCTATTTTAAGCCAATCTCACTGTCTCCAACATGTATGTCCCTGTTGCCAAAGTTATTCTGTCAATTAATCTCATCCAGGGTCTTCCTCTCCTGCACTGACTCTCTGCCCAGATATGATATCCTTTTCCAAGGACTGGTCTCCTGTGGCAACATGCCCAATACATGTGAGATGGAATTTCAAATTTCTTACTTTCAAAAAGCAATCTGGTTTCACCCTCTCCAGGACAGATCTGTTTGTCTTCTTGGTAGGTTCAATACTTTTCTCTAGCACCACAACTCAAAGGCATTGATTTTTCTTCTGTTATCCTTATTTATTGTCCAGCTCTTAAATGCATAGCCAGTAATTGAGAAGAGTAGGGCCTGCGTCAGAGCTCCTTCAAAATTTTACAGAGGTTGATTAAAAGATAGTATGATGTTTAACACAATCTTTTGACCTCAATTCAAGAGTCTCAGCTACCTTTTTAAAAGTAATTTCTTCTTTGGAATGTTCTGAATCTTTATGATTCTTTAAGATATTGGTCACCTATTTTCATTTATT
>NW_006405144.1:0-2213 GCF_000299155.1 Elephantulus edwardii
AAGGAAGGAAGGAAGGAAGGAAGGAAGGAAGGAAAAGGCTTTGAAAAACTCTAGAGGTAGAATAGAATGAATGGGAAGTCCTAACAATCAAATCCCTGTGCACATCAAAATACTTCTCCAGCAGGGTAAAAAGGAAAGCTACAGTCTGGGGAAAAATTTGGTAATGACATATTTGATAAGGGACTCATATCTAAAATTTATAGAATATTCCAGCATCTCAACAAGAAAAAGTTAAACAACTCAATTGCAAAATGGGCAGACTACAAACAGATGCTCTATCAAAGAAGACATTCAGATGACAAACACATGAAGAAATGTTTAAAATTCCTAGCTTTCAGAGAAATGCAAATCAAAACAGCTATAAGATATCATCTCATCCCAGTAACAACAGCAAAGTTCAATAGAGCAACAAACAACAAATGCTGGTGAGGTTGTGGAGAGACTGAAACTCTTTTCATGCTGGTGGGAATAGAAGATGGTGGAGTCACTATGAAAGGCAGTATGGACCTTTCTCAAAAAGCTGGAAGTAAAAATATCTTTTAACCCTGCAGTTTCACTACTAAGCAATATATCCTAAAGAAGCCAGAGCTGCCACCCAAACATATATATGCCTGCTAATGTTTATTGTTGTGTTAGTCACAATAGCAAAGAGATGGAAGCAACCCAAGTGCCAATCAGCAACTCAAGTACCCATCAACACATAAATGGATAGAAAAATTATGATATATTCACACCATGAAATAGTACACAACATTGAAAAACAAGGAATTTATAAAATATTACACAACATGGATGATACTGGAGGACATTATGTTGAGTGAAGTATTTCATTCACAAAAGGACAAATACTGCATAATGTCACTGTTATAAAACAGAACTGACATGGGAATTTGGGAGAAACTAAGGAAAGAGGGAATACATCATGAACACTGCATTGGAATAGATCAAGAAACGAACTATTTAAAAGGAATATATGGTTAGGCATTATTTATATGACAACAGTCCAGAATAAGAGCAAAGTGGACTGAGGAAGGAGGGAGGAAATTATGCAATCATCAACAAATATTTTTCAGAAATGTTAACCGGGGGAAGGGTAGAGAGGAAAATGTTCGACAATGAATGAATGAAAAATCCAACTTTTCTGTAAACTTTTATTAAAATAACAATAAATTAAAAATATATAGTAAATATTTACTAAAAGTAAAAATCCATTTGGCATTGATAAGTTTTTAAAGTATGATTGATTAAAATTTAATATCACCCTACACTTTGTTTTTTAAAAAAATAGCCTTCACTCTCCAGTTTCTTATCTTTCCAAACACCACAAATAATGTCAAATCACCATTTGTCATATTAATGGAAGAGAGGATTAGGGAAGCCTTTTAAGAGTCATCAGTAAAACACTTATAAGGTACACACTGAGATTGAAATGCTGATGGGAACAAAGAACAGAAGACAGAAACATGTAATTACAATTTTATTTGTTTGTGAGATGTGTATATACATATAGGATATATGTATATACATATATAGAGAGAGATGTGCATGTATGTGTATATATATAGTATATATAGATGTGTATATACATATAGTAAATATTTTCATGTTACCTATGTGTGCCTAGTATGCCAGGTGGGCATGTTACGAGGAGGGGCCATTCCTTGGAGAGGGATGATGCTTGGAAAGGCAGAGTGTTGGTGAAGTAGAGGAAGACTTTCAATCAGCTGAAATGACACAGTGACTTCTGCAATGGGCTTTTGTGTTTCAGGAAGCATGAAGATGGCACAGGATAGAGCAGGGTTCAGATGTGTTGTTCATAGGGTCAATATGAGTCCTACTCAACTCAACGACACCTAACAACATGTGTAACTATATTTATATCACCAACCACTAATCAAAATTTATAGTATTATTTTTACCTATTTATTAGGGTATTATCCTCTGTGTACAAAAAGCACTCAAATAGAAACATGGGAGGGAAAAAATTAACATTCACTGTTCATTATGTGTCTGACTTTATAGCAGTTGTTGGTTTTAGGTGCTGTCAAGTTAACTACAACTTATAGTGATCCTATGAACATTGAATTGGAACCTTGCCCTAACCTGTACCATCCTCATCATCTTTGATTTACCTAAGTCCACTGCTACAGTACTGCATCCTCCTGTTGATGATCTTCCTCTCTTTCACTGATGCTCCATCTTTCCAAGCATTA
>NW_006405145.1:0-2241 GCF_000299155.1 Elephantulus edwardii
GGAGAGGGACATCATGCTTGGGAGGGTGGAGGGACAGCGCAGGAGGGGAAGACCCTCTATGAGATGGATTGATTCGGTGACTGGGGTAATCAGGATGGGTGTGTCAGAGGCGGTGCGGTTGGCGTAGGATAGAGCAGGGTTTAGAGCTGTTGTGCATAGGGTCGCTATGAGTCGGAAACGACTCGATAGCACATAACAACAACAACAACAAAACCATTGTTGTAAAAATAGAAGGATAACTAGTAAAACGTGTATGGGGATACAACGGGGGAAGGGGTGGATACAGAGAGGTGAGGACGGAAGGGGTGAAATCACAGGGTTGCACAATTTGATGGGTGGAAGGAGCTGGTAAATCAAATGAGAAAGATCTAGTAGGGACCTGAAAGGACTAGGTAATGGTAGGCATAGTCAAATGGTGATTAATTCTATAAAACACAATGTATGTGAATGATTGTATGAAACGTAATGGAAATTAAAAAAGTATAGAGAAAAAATCTTCATAATAAAAAAAGAGAAAAAAAATATTCCTTCCTCCAGAATCGAGAACACAGATATAAACATTTCCCAGCATAACGTGTCTCCCTATTTCCTGACTGCTGATACCAAGGCTGTTAATTGTGGATACAAGTAAAATGAAGTTGTTAACGGTTTAAATTTCTTCTTCATCCATCATGATATTGCCTATTGGTCCTGTGGTAAGAATCTTTGTTTTCTTGACATTGAGATGCAATCTAAATGGAAGGCTGCATTCTTTGACCTTCTACAATAAGTGCTTTAAGTCCTCCTCATTTTCAGCAAGCAAGGTTTTGTCATCTATATAATGCATGTTACTGATGACTCTCTCCTACCCTAATGTCACATTCCTCTTCAGAAAATTTTGAATAATTTGAATCTTCTAGAATAATTTGCTCAGTATACAGATTAAATAGGTATGAAGAGAGAACACAACCCTGACACTCAGGGATTCCTATTGTTCTCAAAGTCAGCCATAACTTGTTATGATCCACACAGTCAAATACCATTGCATAGTCAACAAAACACAAATAGATACTCTTCTGGTATACTCTGCTTTCAGCAAGGATCCACCCAACATCAGCAATGATATCCTTGGTGCCACAGCCTCTTCTACATTCTGTTTGAACTTCTGGTAGTTACCTATCTATGTACTGTCCTAGATATTTTTGAATAGTCTTTAGCAGTGATATTAATGACATTGTTTGATAGTTTCCACATTCTTTTGGATCCCATTGTTTTGGGAATGGAAAAAAAAATATGGACCTCTTCCACCAAATTTCCTGGCATAGACTGATGAGTGCATCCAAGGCTGTATTTGTTAATTGAAACAAGTTAACTGGTATTTAATTTGCTGTGGAAAATTGATATTCCACTTGCACTGGACTGGGGAAGTCTGCAGTTAGGGACCTCTCCAAATTATTGAGGAGTAATGATGTCAGTTTGAGGACTAGGTGTGTCTTATTCAGTCCATGGTCTTTCTGATCACTTGTTACACATCTGCAAATTGGATAATGAATAGAGTTGACAGAATAATTGATGCCTTTGAGATGTGATGTTGGAAAATACTACTGAATAAACCACGGACTGCCAAAAGAACAAATATATCTTGGAGAGAGTGCAGCTAGAGTGCTCTTTGGAGGCAAGGATGATGAGGCTTTGCCTCATATACTTTGAGCATGTTGCTAGAAGGGGCTATTCCTTGGAGAGGGACATGATACTTGGGAGAATTGAGGGTTGGTGAGGGAGAGAAAGATCCTCAACCAGGTGGATTGACATGGTAACTGCTGCAATGGGCTCTAGTGTGTCAGGAAGTATGAAGATGGTGCAGGATGGGGTTCAGATCTGCTATTTACAGAGTTGCTATGAGTCATATTTGACTTCATGACACCTAACAATCACAACAACACTTATGATGAACTGGTATTTGACAAGAAAACACAAACTGTCAAATGGGGAAAGGACAACCTCTTCAACAAATGGTGCTGAAACCCGGCCAGAGAGGGAGGACAGGAAGCGGCACTGGGCAAGGTCGCCTCGGATAACAGCAAAAAGAGGCATCTTCCAGGTAAAAACCAGCAAAACCCGGCGGGCCCTCGGAAAACACAATCTACACAGGAGTTCTACAAGACATGTCAACTTCCCTTGGAGACAGTACAACTAAACTTAAGAGACACTGGTCAAAAGAAAAAAAAATGTCAGCAGTTGATGTGTTTGGAATCACAGAAG
>NW_006405146.1:0-645 GCF_000299155.1 Elephantulus edwardii
ACTTTAGACTCAGAAACAACTGCTGTGCCCGCATACCTTTGTCTTTTATGTATGAAGAAGCTGCTTTCATCAGTGAACCAGGTGTGCTCCGCGTCTGCCAAGGACTGGTCTCTCAGGTCGGCACGCCCCCTGTGGGCTTGGGCTAGGATGTCAGCACAGTAATGAAAAGGGGCGTTTAAGTCTGGGTCAGGTAGGAGGGTAACTGGATTAAGGGTGGCCGGTGCTTGTATATGATTCTGGTGGGATTGAGCAACAAGCTCTGGTAGTGGGTGAGCCATGCATTGCTTAGCCATCGATCTAGGGGCTGCTTGAGGACCCCCTCAGCCGCATGCGGTGTTGTCACATAGAGAGTCTGTCCCAGAGTAATTTTGTCTGCATCTTTTACTAACAGTGCAGTGGCAGCAATGATACGCAGGCAGTTTGGCCACTCAGCCGCTATAGAGTCTAATTTTTTTGAAAAGTAGGCTGTGGGCCTCTTCCAGGGCCCTAATTGTTGCAGCAGCACCACCTTAGCTATTCTTTTACTTTCATCTATGTAAAGGTAGAAGGGCTTAGTTATGTCTAGGAGCCCCAAAGCAGAGGCTGCTAGCAGTACCTTCTTTGCAATATGCACATTGGTTTTTGTTCAGGGGCAGCCTACCTCTG
>NW_006405146.1:2330-2817 GCF_000299155.1 Elephantulus edwardii
TAGAGTCTGCTTCAGGTGGGGGGCCTCTTTGAAGGGCTCCTCCAGTATTTTGTGCGGGGCCAGTAGCCGATACCGATGGAGCCGGGGGCCTGGATTGGGTTGGGTTGATCCAGCCTCTGGCTGAGGCCCCGGCAGCCCAGGCCCCTGCTGAGGCCCCAGAAGCCCAGGCCCCAGCTCAGGCCCCGGCAGCTGGGGTGGTGGTGGGTAAGGAGGAGGGAAGATAAGGTTTTCCTCAGCCCCTCCCTGTAGGATAGGGTAAAGAGGCGCAGAGGGCTTCAGATTCTTTTTCGACCGGAGTTTTTCTGTTGTAGTTGCCATGAGGGTCACCTTCTGTGGAGGAAGAAAATATTTAAGCCAAGAAGGCAGTTTAGTAACTAAATCCTTCCAAACAGTGATGTAAGGGACCTGGTGAGGGTGTCCACCCTGTGGCTGGAAGACAACTTTCTCCACGGCGGTGATGGTTGGAAGGTCAAAAGTCCCTTCTGGC
>NW_006405147.1:0-632 GCF_000299155.1 Elephantulus edwardii
AATGAGGGAATTTGGTTGTTTATACTTCCTGTTAAAGGCATGAAAGAGAACCATACTACCATCAAGAAGAGCCAGAAGGCAAGCATGCTCTTTGGCCCCAGAGTCCCTGTGCTAAGAACCTCATAGGCCCATGAGACATAGTGACACTTTAGACAGTGAGGGATGGTGCAGCAGTATCAAGAGGGAGCAAACCTGGCAAAGTCCACTGGCAGAGACATGACAACAGCAGAATCAGGAGCCTAGGACAAGAGAGAGTAGTGGAAGGCTCACCAAGGGAGAAAGCTGAGCACTTCTGGGAAAGGAGCTTGCTGGTAAAGTGAGGTATTTCTGGGCCTCTATTGGCAGAACTAAAGAGCTTTCTAACACTAGGCCAAGTAGAGCAGAGGCCAGGCTGGGGATCACGGCAAAAGCCTGTTTGTGGACACAAATGAGACCCTCTCCTGCCTACAAAACAATATCCCGTGTTATTCTTTCTCCTCAACTACAGTTAGGAGAACTCCTGTTACCTCCCTAACTCAGCATTAATAACTTGTAATATATATGAAGAGCTCAGTTGGCTTAGTGGACAGAAAGTGATGTTACCAAGCCAAAGGTGGGTGATTTTAATCACGGCCTTAAGGCCTGGTTTTAAT
>NW_006405147.1:1384-2127 GCF_000299155.1 Elephantulus edwardii
TCATTAAGAGAAACACTCTCAGAAGGAGAGAGTGGAGCCGTCTCGGGAACAGAGAGGTGAGGATGGGCCTGCATACATAAAACTTTGCAATAAAACTTTACAGCCTTGGAAACCCTATGTTGTTATGCGCTCTTGAGATGACTATAACTCAGAGGTCCTGTGAACAGTGTATCTGAACCGTGTCCTATCTTGCTCCGCTCTCACAATTTCTGACATGCTCACGTCCATTTTTACAGTCACTGTAAAAATTCATCTTGTTGAAGGTCTTCTCTTTCTCTGACCCCTACCTTTCTCAGTACGATGTCACTGACTCCTCATGACAACTTACCCTAAGTATGTCAGACAGTATTTCCCTATTCTCGCTTCTGAAGAGCACTCAGGTTAAACATCCTCCAAGATACTCTTGTTTGTTTTTTGACAGTCCTTGGGATGTTCAGTACCTGTCACCAATACCACAGCTCAAAGGCATTGATTATTCTTTCATCCTCACTCATTGTCCAACCTAGGAAGCAATTAAAAATACCATAGCTTGGATCAAGCACACCTTAGTCTTTAAAGTGCCATCATTGCTCTTTAGCATTTTGGCGAGGTCCTAGACAGTAGATTTTCCCATTGTAACACATCTTTTAATTTCTTGACTGTTGTTGCAATGGGTGTTGATTGTGGATCCAAGTAAAATAAAATTGCTGACAATTTGAATTTTTCTCCATCTGTGATGAAACCAGGCTTCTCTTTGGAGACAA
>NW_006405148.1:0-2237 GCF_000299155.1 Elephantulus edwardii
AAATCAAACCCACAATGACGTACCATCTCACCCCAAAAGTTTAACAGGGCAGTAAACAATAAATGTTGGAGAGAATGTGGAGAGATTAGAACTCTCATGACTGGCTGGTGGGACTGTAAAATGATACCACCACTCTGGAAGGCAGTTTGGCATTTCCTCAAAAAGCTAGGCACAGAAATCCCATATGGCCCAGCTATTCCACTGCTAGGAATATATCCCAAGGAAATTACAACTGAGACACAACTGGCAATATGTACTCCTATGTTCATAGCAGTGTTATTCACAATAGCAAGAATATGCAAACAGCCCAAATGCTTACCAACCAACAAATGGATTGAGAAATTGTGGTATATTCACACAATGAAATACGACACAGCACTAAGGAATAACGATTTTGTAAAATACAGTATAACTGGGAGAGTCTAGAGAGCATTATGCTGTGTGAACTAGCTCAATCTCAAGGATAAATACTGCCTAAGACCATTACTGTAAAAAGAAGGATAACTAGTAGATGTCTAAAAGTGGAAGCGGGAAAGGGTGGAAAAAAGGGAAGGGTGAAAATGAGGATAGGAGAGTTTAGAGGGCGGATTGGGGAAGAGGTGGAGGGAATGGGGAAAATTAAATGGAGACTTGAAAAGACAGTATAATAATAGGCACAGATCAATGGTAACTGATTTTATGGAATACAGTATGTATGAGTGAAACACAATGTAAACAAATTATTGTTGTTGTTGTTGTTAAGTGCCGTCAAGTCGCAGGCGACCCATAGCGACCCTATGAAGGAGAGTCCTCAACGCTTGGGTGCCTTTCATCCTCTCTCCAGGTTCATAGGGTTTCTGGAGGCAAGCTATTACAGAAGTGAATGCCACTCTTCCTTCCAAGCAAAACTATTGTATAAAAATTAATTTTAAAAAAATCTTTTTTAAAAAATCAGGAAGCAAAATATAACTTCCCTGCTTGAAAAATCCCCAACCTCATTAAAAACTAAACATTACCTTTACACAAATAATATGCATTTTCTATATTAGTCAACCATTCTCTCCCCGGTAGGTAGTTTCATAAGTACTTTAATGTTTATTTTTTTATGTTGTTATTGACAAACAAACATGGAATATACATATTATTTGAGTTAAAACATCATTTTGCTCATTTATTCTCTAACACTTTTGGAACTGTTTAGATTTGCATGGTCTCATATCATTCAGCACTTTTGTCATCTGAAACTTCCCTTTTCTACAACCATCTTGGAACCTCCAAAATCCAGTTACTCACCGCTACTTGTGCAGAGTCCATAAATCTTAATCCAAAATAATCGCTTTCAATAAGATCCAGGTGGTACATAATCTGATCAAACAGTTCTTGTCCTTTGGCTTTTTTCTGAAATAGCAAGAACATACACGAATCAATCAACAGCTTATAAGGTCATCAACATAGCTGCAGTTAGGTGCTATTGACTCAGCTCTGCCTCCAGCAACCCCAATGTCCCTGTCTGGCTTGTGCCAATCCCACAATCTCAGCTGTGCTTACACCACTGTTGCAGCCAGTGTCTTTATCTCATTTTTATTTTTATTTTTGGCTTATCCTCTACTTTACCAAGCACGGTGCCTTTCTCTAGGAACTAGGCACCTGCACCATCCACAAGGCGCATCTGATTCATTCATGCCATAGTCTTTCTGATCACTTGCTATGATTCTGAGAGCTGAACAGTGAATAAAGATGACTGAAGAAGAATTCACAACTGTAAGCTGTGGTTTGGGAGAAGAGGACTGAACATCCATCCCATGGATGGCCAAGAGAACAGCTAAGACTTGGAGAGGATGCAGCCAAAGTGCTCTGTGGAGCCAAGTATGGTGCCCACATGCTTTGGGCATGTTGCTAGAGGAGTTATTCCTTGAAGAAGAAGGTGATGCTGGGAAAGGTATAGGGTTGGCAAAGGAGAGGAAGACCCTCAACCAGGTGGACACAGTGACTGCCACAGTGGGTCTCGTGTATCAGGAAGTATAAGGATGACAAAGAATAAAACAGAGTTCAAACGTTTTGTTCATATGTTAATTAACTATATGTCATATTTAACTCAATGGCACTTATCAAAAACAGCAACATACTGTAACTGGAAAAAGAAAATGTAAAACAGCTAGCAAAAACAGGAAACAAACTATACTACCAAACAGATTCTGCACAAGAGACAGCTATAGAAAGCTTCATGGAAAAAATGAATCTTGAACTGAAAAAGACTA